>NW_007732570.1:56213-68089 GCF_000696425.1 Galeopterus variegatus | reverse complement strand
AAAAAAGAAAGAAAAAGAAAAACATTAAAAACCTTAGGACAGTCACCTGACTGCCAAGACGGTAATTAAATCTCCTAGAGAAATCTGCACATAGCATAGATGCTATTTTTGTACCGAGTTCAAGCAGACTGTGGTTTCTTTTCCTAATTTAAACATCTCTTGTAAAATAGCTGAGCTCAAAGTCCAAGCCCTGACAGATGTCTGACGCCCTTCTCCATACCTGGTAGAGAAGGTTTAGGAAAATGGTTCTTCCACTGGCAAAAAGGACATTTCTCCTCTGGCACTGGTCATCTTTCCCCGTGTCTGCATGTTCAGTATATGGCTGTTGTTCCTGCACTGTCTGTGTGTCTTCAGCCCTTGTGCTCGGTGGCTGCAGGAAGTCTGAGCGAGTCCAGCCCCTGGTCCTTCTATGGCAGTCCCCCTCCCAGTTCCCGGCTTGAGACCCAGCGCGTGGCCTGGTCTGAGCACCCCCTGCAACCCCCCAGCTCCTGTCTCCTGACAGAACCTGTGCTGGTGGAAACACTTACCAAATCCAAGGCCCCCAACCTAGGGCGATTAGAATTGCCTCCCCCAGGCTTATGATCTGGTGGCCAGATACCCTGTGGGCTGCCACGTCCCCTGTCTCCATCAAACCAGGAATCGGTTTCACCTTTGTACCCAGAAGCTCCATTTGTTCTTATAAAGGCCCATGTCAGACTCTGGTGTCCAGACGTTCCTAGAACCTGATAAATCACACTCATCCCTCTAAGCCACCCACTCAGATCAGGGCTCTGGGCATCACCTGGTCCAAAGACCAAGCAGCTGAGCCCTGTGGCTCCCTCCACATGTCAGGGGTGGCAGAGCTGACCTCTCCCTGCTGCCCCACGCCTTATCCAGAGCATGCCCAGGTCAGCTCCGGGGTCACATAAGCTCCTGTGAGCCCTGGGGCCCTCCAAGGGAGAAAAGAGAAGCCACTGGGCAGGTCAGAGGAGCTTTCCCACTTTCAACAAATATAAGTTCATATTTGATTAGTCATGGGGAAAAAAAGCCTCCCTGCAGCTGAAAAGATTGTGAAAGCCACCACAGTAGATGCAGCCGCTTGTTGTCGCTCTGCAGACCCAAGCAGCAGTTCTCACCTTTTCTCCAACCCTTAGTTCTCAGTCTGTGGAGTATGCATAAAACAAATGTACTTCACAGGGCCTGGTTTTCCAAAGCCTTGCAGTTTCAAATGTTGACCCCGCAAAGGACAGGAAATTTTCCCCAGGCTATTGAGTCTCTGTTGCAAAATAAGGATCATAACACAGCAAGGCTGCTCATTCAAAGACAGATTACTGATAGATATATAAAGATCCTGGGAAATTGCTGTAAGAAGAGAATGTTTGCTAAAATCAAGCTTTTGCTAGTGGATTGACTTAATTGCATTATAGAATGTCACCTTACTGAATGTTACCAGCGTCTATTGTTAAACATGTTAAACTGTACTTAGCAAAAACCCCACCTGTGTTCTCTTCCTGTAACTTCCTGGTCTGGAGAATAAATGTGGGAAGAGAACCCCAATTCATGGTTAATTTCCCAAATGGAAGGAATGCCTTGCTCTTGAGGGTTCTGGGAGATCAACACTTTTTGGGGGCTTCTCACTGCTCAGAAGAGATGGGCTTTGAGTAATCTTTGGCGGCTCCATCACGCAGGGGAAAAGGGGTGACAAATCCATGGGAGGCAAAGCAACATCAGTCTCGTTTTCTCTACCAAACACTAAATGTGACCGGTCATTATCCTCCTACTATTTTCAGCATCACCCTGGTCCATACAATGCACACGGAATGTGCAAGACCCATAAAGGGATGCAGCAGGGACTTTGCAGTAACGTGCAGGAGCTGGTGCGGGGATGCAGGTGGGCTGAGGCCATGTGGGAAGGCAGAGAGGATAAACGACACTTCCCAGGGGTAGACGTCCTCCCCTCCTTGCCCAGGTCCTCACACCTTGCTCATGAAGCCCTCCAGTTGCGCCCCTCAGTCCGGGAGTCACTCAAACGCAACAGGCACATCCCGTGGGGACAGCAGGCCCAGAGCCCTTCAGCCCTTGTCACCACCTGCCCAGGGGTGGCCCCATCATCCTGTGGAGCAGGGGTGAGCTGCTGACACCTGGCCCTAAAAACAGCAGACCTGAGAGCAGCAGTGTGATTTAGAATTTTCTCAAAGCCTCTCAGTTTTGAGGGGGTGTGTGCAGCAGCGAGGACGACCTGCACAGGGAAGTGGCGTGTCCCTAGCTCCAGCTAACGCCAGTGAAGTGGCTGCAGGGGGCAGGGACAATGACGTGGGATAAGACTAGAAGGAAACAAGGATCACAAAGCCAGGAGGCGCTTCCCTGGAGCAATGTGACAGGGGACAATGCTGGGATGAAGTGGAAGTTGTGGGACTTTCCTGCATACTTGGCGTTGGCACTCATGTGCACTCAGGTAACTGAGCGAACCTCCACGTGTGCATTTCATATGAGGGCACTTCAGAAAGTTCGTGGAAAAATCCAGTTAAAAGACAATATGAATCTTCCCATGAGCTCCTTGAAGTACCCTCGTATGTTGTGGTCAATAAGTAATTAAATGGGTTTTCAAACAGCTATGCCCTGGCTCCCAAATGGAGCACAGTCACTATAATGACCAATTAACTACAAATTATGTAAGATCAAAATCTATCTTCTCGTTGAGGCCTGTGCTTGTAAAACGCTTCCTCAGTCCTTCGTGATGACTGTGGAAAGGCAGATGCGGGAGGCGTGCTGCTGGGAAGGTCTGTCTGGGGTGACACAGTAAATGTTCCACACCCACGTGTGATGTCAGTGTCCGCTTTAAGGACATATAATAGACCGAGGGTGATCAGTGAAAATGCACCCCTGTGCTTGAATCTGTGGGGTTGGTGAAGAGCTCCACCCTTGCCTGCTGCTTCCCTGGCTTCTCCTGGGGTCCTCATCACACACACACACACACACACACGGAATCCCATAGAGGCCACCCCTATGCCCGGCGTGGAGGTGCAAAGACCGTGCTCTGTCTGAGACACAGGGTCCCACGTGGACTGTCTGGGCAGTGTTCTCAGTGCAGCTTCTGCCATGCCTCATTCTGTGGTCTCTGGTCTGTTGTTAGAGAGATGCAGGGATGTCTAAGACACGGGCAAGGCCCACAGTCCATGAACATTTCCCAGGGTATCAGCTTACTCCTGACTTTGGGACCCAGAGAGAGACAGATCTCCCCCTGCCCGGTTTCTACGAGGGTCTCCAGGATGCCCCTCACCTGTGGACAGTCAGCTTCACCCAGGAGTTGATGGACACATGGGGGAAAACCAGACCATAGTACAGGAGGGACTGGGGCAAGAGGAGAGGTCTGGGACGTTGGTCACCTTGCACTGTGGTGGCCTGCATACAGAGAATGAAGACGTGGAAGTAGGGCCTGCGAGGGAGAGTTTCCCTAAGCATAAACCCGGCCAGCCCAGAGCTTCCTGTGGCTGAGACTGACCGAGGTGAGAGGACAGCCCGGACGCCGAGCCAGCCAGGCGACTCCACTTCTGCAGCACAGGAACGTGCGCACGGAAGAGGCACTGCTTGCCGATGTCGTCGGTTGCTTACAAAGCAAATCTGATGGCATCTGCCTCTGCTATTGGAAGCACCTCGTTTCTCCAGTTTGGATTCCTCCCTCAGGGTCAACATGACTGCAGATTGAATCAGTAGGAGGACTCATACCCTACAGGACAATTTCCCTGGTTTTGTGCCCATGCCAACTAAATTACTGGAAACACCAGACAGATTTTATAAGTACCACAGGCATGTCTGGTTTTTCAAGCTTTAGCAGAGAATTTTTTTCCATGAACAATATCAAACAGATTTAATAAAAATATAACAAAGCAACATTCTCTTGATTTATTTTTGTGGTAATTTTGCCTTTCCCTAAACTGGATTAATTTTTGAGCATACTTAATCATAAGCATTTAATAAGTAATTAATTCAATAGAAATCAAGTCAAATGTTACAATTTGGAGAGATTTTGCTTACATTGCTTTCATTAAAATAGGGGTTCGCAGTACTTTGACTTCACAGCAATACAAAAAATAACTAATTAAAATGTATGGGAAAAAACAATGTCGATGCAGCTAACAGCATTGGATGTAAAAATATAAACACACAGAAAGACAACTTCCAAGCATGTCCTACCTTTCTTGTGATGAATTGCAAATACGATAAAATAAATGTTGTTGTTTGTGTCTCTCTCCAAGGCAGAAATACCTTTCCATTGGCTTACAGAGTGTCTTCCATATCTGAAGCTGGGTGCGATTCTTCTGCTATGAGGATTGTCACTAAAGACAACGCGGCTATGGCCTCTTGGCTCTAAGAATGCACAGTGTTTCAAGGGTGTTAGTTCTGCTGAGTCGAACTGAGAAGTTTTCAGTAAGAATGGAAAATAGGGACATACATATTCAAAATGCATGTTGATTTATGAATAAATTAACCCATTAAGAAATTAGCAAAAATGATGTGACCTTATGCAATGACATGCTTAACTTTAAGTTTTAAAAAATGCAGTTAATAAATTTATCTTTCTCGGCATGAACACACAGATATAAAATTATCAGGAAAGAAATATCAAAATGTGGTTGGTTTTTCAAATGTTTCTTTTTTTAATTTGCATTTTCTAAATTTCCTGTAAGAAATATTTCTTTCTTTTTAGAGAATGTAGAATTAATAATCCTAGCTATAGGAAAGCACTGATGTAAACACCCTGTAGACAAAGGACATTCATACAGTTTAGTTCAGAGCTTTTGAATGAAATATACTTCATTTTTTAGTATCATGCCTTAGGTAATTGTAATGCTCCCTCTCAGCACTCAGTCCTTGAATTTGGATAGATACCAGTTTATCTGCAGACCATGCCATCTGCAGAAGGATCTTCATCCCTGTGTAGACTCTAACATTTATTCAAGAATATAGCAAATTAATTGACATTGATAAACCCAAGACCCTCTGTATGTTGCTGTGCATTAAGTTTTGTGCTGAGTGCTTTATATACATGATCCTATTCACTGCTCACAATTACAATCCTACAAAATAGTACTATCACTTGTATTTCACCAGTGGGCAAGTTGAGACACAGAGAGGTCAACTAGAACACACTGAATCACGTGATTAGTGTCGGAGGTAGGATTCTAACCCATGTATCAATCCCCGACCCAGAGATAAAAAAAAATAAACCACTGTTATTTCAGCTGCCACACTTGCTGCCACCAGAAATGAAATAATTTACAAATCAAGCGTGAGCTTTGAATAAGCAAGAATGGTATAAAAGTTAAATAAAACTGTATGATATTGCACTGCTGCAAACTAGTGAGGAAAAAGCCGACTGATGCATAAAAACGCAGGTGAAGTCTGGAGCTGTGAGTCCAGAGTGCCCAGGGGTGACAGCCCTGCACACAGCTGCAGGGAGGGAGTGGACACAGCTGGCTCTGACTGAGGCCTGAGTCACCACCACACACAGAGCCACTTCTGTGCCTCTCCCTGCTGACTGTGTGCTTTCTCTTCACTGCCCAGGGTAACGTTTTGTTCTATGCCACGGCAAAGAATTTAAATCCTATGCATTGTTAGAAAACATCCACAGTTTCAGGACAGAATCATTCTGAGAAATGTTATATTTTCAAAATACCTCATTTATTTCTATTTTTCTTAGGTATTCCTCAAACTTGTAGAAGGAACCACAAATTTCAAGAGAAAGAGAAAGAGGGGGACTGCTGGAGGGTAGAGAGAGAGAGAGAGACAGAGACGGGGAGACAGAGAGAGAGAAACAGAGAGAGAGACAGAGATGGGGAGACAGAGAGAGAGAGACAGAGACGGGGAGACAGAGAGAGAGAGAGACAGAGAGAGAGACAGAGAGAGAGAGAGACAGAGACGAGAGAGAGAGAGAGAGAGAGAGAGAGAGAGAGAGAGAGAGAGGGAGGCAGGTAAAGAGCGGGAGGGAGAGCAGCAGAGCCTGGGGACGATGGGGACAATGCCCTTTAACTCCTCCTCCGATTGTCCAGGTCCTGGTGCAGTGATGAGGACCAGACGAGGCAAACAATCTGAAGCAAGGAGGAAAAAGTAGCCTCGCGACAGTCTGTGGGGATCCGTAAACGCTTGGTGTTGCAAGTGCGCCTGTTGTCTTGGGCGTTGTCATGGCACCGGTGCATTTATAACTGAGATAGGATTAAAGCGGGCACAGCTGCAATACTAGTCTCCGAGTCACAGGGGAAAGGACCCCTCGAAGGGCTTGTGGCAATAAATATGAGGTGAAAGGCCCTGCCACAGGACTATGTACCCTCAGAATTATCTATGAGGCCCCCAACATCATCCGGGAGAGAACAGGGGATTAAGGAGACAGGCACCCAAATCAGCAAGCTAAGGAAGGGAGGTAGCAAGATCTCAAGGGCGGTGTGGAGCAGAGGGGCCTCCCCAGGGCACCGCAGCACGTGGCTGGAAGCAGCAGGAGTGGGTGCCCCCACAGCTCTGGAGGCTGGGACCCGGCTGTCAGGACGTTCCCCTCCCTCAACTTCTGGCCGTGCCACACTCATTGGAGTTCCTTGGCATATTAGTCTGTTTCCGTAGCGTATAACTGAATACCTGAAAGTGGGTCATTTATAAAGAAATGAAATTTATTACAGTTCTGGAGGCTGGGAAGTCCGCAGTCGACGGGTGCATCTGGTGAGAACTTTCTTCCTGGTGGGAGCTCAGTACAGGGTCCCATGGCAACCAGGGTGTCACATGGCAAGACTGCACTGAGTGAGAGGGAAAGAACCTCACTCGCTCTCCTTCTAAAGCCACCACAACCACACCCATGACCGCCACTAAACCATCAACCTGTTAGTCCACAAATGCAATCCGTTCAGGAGGGCATGGTCCTTGAGATCCAACAGCCTCTCAAAGGCCCACCTTTCAGTGCCGTGATTGGATTTCCCACCCTCTTAGCACTGCAGTCAGGGACAGGTTTCCAACACGTGAACTTCTGGGACACATTCGACTCACAGCACTTGGTTTGTGGACACATCACTCCAGTCTCTGCCTCACATCCTGTGGCCATCTCCTCCTGTCTGTCTTCACGTGGCATTGCCTGTCTGTGAGTCTCGGTCTCTGTGTCCTAATCTACTCTTCTTATAAGGACCTCTGTCATACGGGGTTAGGGCCCAAGCGAGTGAACTCATGTTAACTTGACATATGCAAAGACCCTACCTCCAAATAGGGTCAATTCACAGGCATCAGGGCTTAGGACTTCAACATACTTTTCTAGGGTCACGATGCAACCCAGGAGAGCAGGGTAGAGGGAAAGTTTTTTCAGGTGAGAGCCACAGCTGGTGCAGGTGCAGAGCATGGACCCTACAGTCAAGATGGTCACTCGGCTTGGAATCCACCTCAGGGAAAACAGAGAGCAGAGATTCCAGGAGGTGCTGAGGAGCCAGTGGAGAAAGGCTGCTAAGTCCAGAGGACAAGGTCTTCTAGAGGGTGTCGGGGAGTGGTGGACACGGTCTGTCTTCTTGTGTTTTGATTGCCCTGGGATTGATTTGACAATTATTCTGTGGCTGCTTCTGTCTGTGTTCAGACTGGGCTACTCTTTCACGGAAACAGCCAGGCCGGAGGCACAGACCTGTCCCCACAGCATCAGCTAAGTCACTTCTTATGGAAGCACTTCTGCAGCTCCCCGTGTTATTCAGAAAACTGTTAATTCCCTCCTCGTCGTCAGGCCAGCCTCTTGTGCCGGCCGGAGAGAAAAGCCGCACAGCTGGCGACAGCCGCACACGGAAGCGCCGGAGCCGACTCCAAGGCAGCCGTGTGCGCCCAGAGCGCGCGCCGTTTCCAATGTCCCCGCACAGCAGCACCCGTGTTCCCGGGGCACGTGGTGGCTCCTCTTCCAGGAGGACCACAGCGACGCACGACAGCGTCTCCCGCGTTTGTCACCGGTGGCTTCAGTGCTCCGACCCTGGGCATGGCTTTGCAGACAATGTGGGCTGGACAAACGCCTTCTGGAAATTCTCACAGAACCACGTCGGAAGTGAGAGCACAACGTCAGAAACAGACACAGCAGGGTCTGCATTAGACACGGGCCAACTAACGTCCTCACGCCCGGCGTTCCTCGAGGCCGCAGAGTCTCTGCAACATTTCCTGATACAGGAAGGCCGTTTCCAGGCAGCGGGAGGGCTTGTGACACTATTTTATGATAAAACTAGAACAACGTTTTTGTTTTTGAGATCTGCGTCATAGGAATCTTGCCGTTTCTTTGAGTGTGGACAAGTGGATATTTGGGATGTCTGCGTTGAACGCCACGCTGCTCTTTCTCGCGCTGAATTGAATGGAATATCCACGTTAACGCCTCTGCTCTCCCTGGTCTATACTAGACCTTGTTTGCCCAGCATTTGGGATGTCTGCGTTGAACGCCACGCTGCTCTTTCTCGCGCTGAATTAAATGGAATATCCACGTTAACGCCTCTGCTCTCCCTGGTCTATACTAGACCTTGTTTGCCCAGTTGCTTTTTATATCTACACAATCTTGAAAAGAACCCGAACGTGAACCTGAGCTCCTTTCCTCATGTGGCCGAGTCTGGACGTGGCCGAGGCTCCCAGTCAGTGACTTCAGCAGAGATGACCAGGGTGGGCCCGGCCTCCTCAGGGTTGGGGTCCTGAAGCAGGGGGACCTTCCCGGGGAGCGGAGGAGACTCCGCGGGCGACGACCCTCAGCCCGGGCCCTCGGGGGTCCGGGGGCTCCGGCGCCTCCGCTCCTGTCCTCCAGCTACGACCGACTTTACCAGCACCCACGACCGTGCTGCCGATTCTGGCCGAAGCGTGAGCAATGTTCCCGTCAGTTCGGTCCAACTCCAGGCGACCGTGCGCGGGAAACCAGGCCAGGTCTGCGGTGGCAGAGGTGGCAGGTCACGGTCTGCGTCCTCACCATGCTCAGAGGTGGCGGGAGAGACGGAAAGTAGCCCCGAGGCTGCACGGAGTGCTCCGAGCTGCACTGAGGTGACTCTAAGTGCAGAGGAGGGTCCCCGTGCTGCTGAGGACGCGGCTACGAACGCGGGGTCGCACCGCACCCGCAGGGCCGCGGGCAGAGGCAGGGACGGCGCTCCTGTGACTCCGGCTCTCTCTCGTGGGTGGCATCTGAGAAAAGGTCGAACGCATAGGAACAGAGTGGGACGGTGGTCACTAGGGGTGAGGGCCGGAGGGCCGGCGGGTGATGCAGGTCGAAGGGGACGAGTGTCGGTGATGCAGGATATGTCTGTGTGAGACACTGAGACGCTGCAGTGTGAGACACTGAGGTACCCACAAGGACGACAGTTGCAGGACCCGACACGGAAAACTTGCTGAGAGTGGATTCCGGGTGCACCTGCCCTGCGAACAGGACACGCAGCTGGGTGGGCTGACGACGTGCTCCCTGGTCCTGCACGTGTGTGTCACAGCATCGTGTCATGCACCTGAAATACATACGGGAAAAGTGAAACTGAAAACAGAGAAAACAGCAAGAGATTATTCAGTAACGCTGGAGGTAAAACAGGAGGGGGTGGGACAGGGACGAAAATGTGGCTGAGTTTTCCTTTGGCAAATGCACGCGCTGCTGCGACAAGGGTCCATGCCCGTCCTACCCAGCCAGGGTCGCGTGCACCTTTGCGTTTTTAGCCAAATTGACATATTTTTGTGTTCAGACTCAGATGTCGACAAAGAAGCCATTTGTAATTGCACACGATTTTGTGATTTTACACAGATGGTAAAAAGTTTCACTTTACAGGTTTAGAAATTGCTGCCTTTCTTTGTCCTGGGCCGGCACCAGGAGGTGCTGGAGTCACGCATGGCTGGCAGTGGCCGGCAGTGGTGGCCGGTGGTGGCAGGTGGTGGCCGGCGGTGGCTGGCGGTGGCCGGCGGTGGCCGGCATGCTCCCCACAGTCCGCGGTCCTCAGGGGTGTGTGGGGTAATTGTGAACACAGTGGCAAAGGCAGCTCCTGTCCTGGACCAGCATCGTCGCAACGCAGGGGCTCATGTGCCAATAGTTGCAGTTTTTCACGGAAATACCAGCTGAAGTTTTGGACATAATATCTTCAAAATTTTCAGCCAAGGGGATTCATATACATGACTGTTATAAGACATTAGAAAAAGAAATGATTGCACAACAAAATATTCCGCTTGGGACCACAGTAACCATAAAGGTTGATTAAAGTGTCCCACTAGTGTCTATATAAGTTGTTTTGGGACTATTTCTGACAGTTTTTAGCAAACACTTTTATGTGTGCTCTTCCAGTATACACACTAATGCTATTTATTTAGTATATTACTACCGTGTTGTTATACAAAGCTTAGGCCTGCAGAACTTTATTTTTTTTTCTATCCAATTATAAAATAAACATATTTATTTAAAAATTGATAACTTGAAAGTTTTGCAATGCCCTATAATCTCTCTACCCAGTGATAACCACTGTTAACATATTAATAAATGCATTTATGTATGGATTTCTTAATTCCTATAAGTTGTGTTTAAATGAAGCACGTGGTACATTTTTAACTTATTTATTTTGAAAATCTAGCACACATCAAAGCTTAAAACATATTTGTGGAGTTTAAAAATTATCATATGTAATAAAATCCCAAGTGAAGCATCTTGTGGGTCCCTCTCCCACTTAAGGTAACGTCTACCTGTGTTTTTATGCTAATAAGCCTCCTGCCTTTATGATTTTACAACATGCCAAATCCTTTACAAGTTGTTTAGTTTTTTTTTTGTAACGTATACAAATGCAGTTTAATATGTGTCTTCTTTTACATCTAGTTTCTTTTGCCTTTATGATTTTACAACATGCCAAATCCTTTACAAGTTGTTTAGTTTTTTTTTGTAACGTATACAAATGCAGTTTAATATGTGTCTTCTTTTACATCTAGTTTCTTTAGCTCATTATTTTATTTGAGATTAATTCATATTATTGCATACACTTACATTTATTCATTTTGATGATATATAGCATAATCCATATATAGACCACAATGTATTCATCCATCCCACTGCTGATAGACATTTTGTCTCTAGATATTACGAATAGGCTGCTGAGAACTTTCCTACCTCCTGTTGCACACACGTCTGAAGTTCCCTTGGACAAGTGTCCAGAAGCGTGATCCCTGGGTCTTGGGGATGCATACCTTCCAAAATGTTAGAAAATGCCCGTCGGTTTTCCACGGTGATGGTAGTGATTTGCTGTCCCTCCGGAGGTGTAGACTTCCCATGGTCCCCATCCTTGCCAACAGTGATGGTCTTTTTAATGCTACCTCCTCTGTCAGCATGTAACTGTGGTTTAGTTTTCATTTTACTGGTTGCTGTTGGGTTTGCTTGACTTTTCATCTATTTATTGTCTGTTTTGATTTCTTCCTTTGTAAAATGCCAGATTGTTTCTTGACCATTTTTCTACTGGATTTTCTTTTTGTAAGACTTTATATATTCTGAACACAACCCAAACATTTAATGTTTTATACACATTGCCAATATTTTTTTTTACCACCCTGTGTCTTGACTTCAGGCTGTGGTCTCTTTGGCTGAAGAGAAGTTCTTAAATTTAATGTGGTCTGATTTATCTGTCTTTTCTCTAAATTTCACAGTTTTGTGTCTTCTCTAAAAAATATTTCCTCTACTTTGAGGCCATGAAGAAATTCTCCTAAATTGTCTTTAAAAATCTTCATTGTTTTTCTTTCACATTTAGCTCTACAATCCACCTAAGATTAAATTCTATGAGTGATGTAAAGTAAAATTAAAATGTGAGGGTTTTTTTCCCCATATGGATATACAATTATTCCAGCTGCTTTTCTTAATAAAAAAAGTCTACTCTTTCCTGACTGTTCTGTATTTTTTTTCACAAAGTTATCATATGTCA
>NW_007732570.1:54342-55921 GCF_000696425.1 Galeopterus variegatus | reverse complement strand
ATCCACCTAAGATTAAATTCTATGAGTGATGTAAAGTAAAATTAAAATGTGAGGGTTTTTTTCCCCATATGGATATACAATTATTCCAACTGCTTTTCTTAATAAAAAAAAGTCTACTCTTTCCTGACTGTTCTGTATTTTTTTTCACAAAGTTATCATATGTCAAGTATCTATATGTATGAGAGTGAACTTCTAGATTATCTACTGTGTTCCATAGTCATAGTTAACTATTTGTGTTCCAATAACAAGCTGCCTCTATTATTGTGGCTTATAATAAATTCCAATATTCAGTGAAGCCGGTTTTCCTACTTTGTTGTTGGCCCTCTATACGTCTGTGCAAGTCTTAGAATCAACTTGTGAGTTCACATGTACACACAACACACCACACACACACATGCACACACCATTGATGTATAACCAGATAGCACATTGAGATTATAGATTGATTAGCTTGAAGGAGAATCAAGGCTTTTACAAGATCGTCTCACCATCCATGAACATAGTATATCTTCACCTTAGCTGGGTCTCCTTCAGTTACACACTGTACAGTTTTTTGTTGTTGTTTTTTTCTTTTGTCCTTTTTGAGACCGGCCGCACCGTGCTCAGCCAGTGAGCGCTGTGAGCACACCAGTCATTCCTATATAGGATCCGAACCCACGGCGGGAGCGCTGCTGCGCTCTGAGCACTGCACTCTCCCGAGTGCACCACGGGCTTGGCCCCAGTTTTAAAGTGTTCTGCATCAAAGGTCTTTCACATCTTCTGCTTTTTGATATTTTTAATGTTATCAATAGAACAGATTAATAAATTTAATTTTTATTTTATTAGAGCTAGCATAAAAATGCCCATAAATTTTATATGTTGTTTTTATATTCAAACATTTTTATTCTCTTTAATACACTTTTTAAAATTATCAATATATTACAGATACTTTCCATGTTACAAAATATTACTCTGAAATTTCATGGTTCAAAGATAACTTACTTAACCAAACATCTTCATGAAGAATATAGAGATGTTTCTAATAATTATGAAAATTTATAGGATGAATTCATTGAATTACAGTTGTTGTGCTATAAACTTTTGGTATTTATTGATCTCAAAAGCTTATACCCATATCAGTTATGTATCAAATAATCCCCTTTCCAATATTCTGTAAACATATAATAATTGTATTGCTTTTTTTATATTGATGTATTGATTTGTGAGCAATAGTAAGCCATTATTTTAATGAGCAGTCTTTTTATTTTGATTTTATATTCACTTTTGGACAACTATATTTTGAATTTGATGAATTGCCTATTCTCAAATTTTTTGGTTTTCAGTAGTTTTCATTCTTTTTAATGTCATTTCTGGCCTTACTAAATGATTATATAAATATCAACTTATATATTTTTTCTGGTACATTTCTAAAATATAATTTTCACAGTAGAATCTTAGACTATTTGAAATACAATTGTGTGTGGTATAACTAATTGTTGCCCAAAATTGGGTTAATTTTTCCAAGAGTAGTACAGTTTGTCTGTTCTTTTTGTAATTTTTATTTTACTTTTTATCATTTTTGATGAATGTCTTTATGGAA
>NW_007732570.1:48710-54129 GCF_000696425.1 Galeopterus variegatus | reverse complement strand
TCTGTTCTTTTTGTAATTTTTATTTTACTTTTTATCATTTTTGATGAATGTCTTTATGGAAATATCATTGATATATAAATAATGCGTGTACCTAAGATGTACAACTTGATGTCTTGACACATACATACATTGTGAAATTATCCCCACAATTCAGCTAATTGGCATATCTGTCACCATTTGTGCATGTGTGTGTTGAGATTTAATCTAAAATCTATTCTCTTACCACATTTCAAGTATATTGTTAACTATTACCATGTTGTACATTAGATATTCAGAACTTATTCTTCCTGTCTCACTGAAATTTTGCACCATTGGACCAACATCTCCCCACTTCTGCCCTCCTCTCACCCCTGGCAACTACCATCCTGCTTTCTGCAGGATCTATAAGTTTGACTATTATAGATTCGATATATAAGGAAGATTACATAGTATTTTTTATACCATGTCTTGCATATTTCACTTAATGTAATAACTTCTGGCTCCATCCATGGTGTTTTAAGAGGCTGAATAACATTCCATCATAATACACCCATTGTCTTTAGCCATTCATCAACCATAATGGAGCGATGGCCGGTTAGCTCACGTGGGAGAGTGTGGTGATTATCAACCAACCGTAATGGTGTTACTCAATTATATTTCTACCAACAGGGTTACTTTTTCTTTACATCCTCACCAGCACCTGTTATCATTTTGTCTCTTTGATAATAGTCATCCTAAGAGCTGTGAAGTGATACCTCGTCGTGGTTTTGATTTGTATTTCCTTGATTATTGTGGCTATTAAGCATTTTTAAAAACAATTGTTGGCCACTTGTATGTCTTCCTTTGAGAAAGGTCATTTCAGGACTTTTGCCCATTCTTTATTTGTTTCTTGCTATTGAGTTGTCTGAGTTCCTTATGTATATGGTGTGCAAATATCTTCACCCAATTCATAGATTGTCTCTTCCCTCTGTTGATTATTTTCTCTGCTGTGCAGAAGCTTTTTAGTTTAAAAAGCTACTTGTCTATTTTTGTCTAATTTTGCTTATGTTGCCTGTGCTTTAGGCATCATTTCCATACAATTTTGCCCAGACCGATGTCTTGGAGTGTTTCCTCTACATTTCCTCATAGTAGCTTTATATTTTAGGTCTTACACTTAAGTCTTTAATCCATTGTGAGTTGATTTTGGCATATGGTGAGACACAGGGATCTAGTTTCTTTCTTCTTAATATGGATATCCAATTTTCTCAGCACCATTTATCTAACGGGCTGTTTTTTCCCTGATGTACATTCTTGGCACTTTTGTCAGAGATCAGTTGGCTGCAGAAATGTGCATTTATTTCTGGGTTCTCTATTCTGTTCCATTTGTCTCTGTCTGTTTCATGCCAGTATCATGCTGTTTTGGTTGCCATAGCTTTGTAGTATATTTTGAAGTCAGGTAGTGTAATGCCTCCAGCCTTGTGTTTACTAAGGATCACTACAGCTATACAGGGCCTTTTGTGGTTGCATATGAATTTTAGGATTTTTTTTTTTTCTGTGAAGAATGTCATTGGTATATTGATAGGATTGCATTGAATCTGTAGATCACTTTAGATAGTATGGTCATTTTAACAATATTAATTTTTGCAATCCATGAACATGGGATATCTTTCCATTTATTTGTGTCTTTTTCAATTTTTTTCATCAATGTCTTAGAGTTTTTGATGCACAGATATTTCACCTTTTTTGCTAACTTTATTCCTGAACATTTTTGTAGTTATTGTCAATGGACTTCTTTTCTTAACTCCTTTTTAAGATAATTCATTGTTAGTGTACAGAAATGCTGCAAGTTTTTATGTTGATTTTGTATCCTGTAACTTTACCTGAATTTGTTTATTAGTTTTATCAGGTTTTTTTCTTTGTTTGTTTTTGGTGGATTATTTAGAGTTTTCCATATATATGATCATGACTTCTGCAGACAGACACTTTAACTCGTTTCTTTCCAGTTTGGATGCCTTTCATTTTTTCACTTGCCTAATTGCTCTGGCTGGAACTTCTGGTACTGAGTTAAATGAAAGTGGAGAGTGGGCACCCTTGTCTAATTTCTGACTTTGAAATGAAAGCTTTAAACTATTCACTATTGAGAATGGTGTTAGCTGTGGGCTTATCATATATGGCCTTTGTGTTTAGATACATTACTTCCGTATCTAATTTGGTAAGATTTTTTGCCATCAAAGGATGTTGAATATTGTGAAATGACTTTTCTACATCTGTTGAGAAGATCAAATGGTTTTTGTCCTTCATTCTGTTAATGTGGTGTATCACATTAATTGATATGTGTATGTTGAATCACCCTTGCATCCCAGGGTTAAATCCTTTTTGATCATGATGGACGATCCTTTTAATGTGCTGTTGAATTTGGTTTGATACTATTTTGTTGAGGATTTTTGCATTTATATTCATTGGGGATATTGACCTCTAATTTTCTTTTCCTGTAGCTTTTTTTGTCTGGCTTTGGTATCAGGGTAATGTTGGCCTCATAAAATGAATTTGGATGTATTCCTTCCTCTCTGATTTTTTGCAAGTTTGAGAATTGGTATTAGTTCTTCAAATTTTTGGTAGAATTCAACAGTGAAGCCATCAGGTTCTGGAATTTTCTTTTTTTCTTTTTTTTTTTTTTTTTTTGGTGACCGGTAAGGGGATCGCAACCCTTGGCTTGGTGTCACCCGCACCATGCTCAACCAGGGAGCGCACCAACCATCGCTATATAGGATCTGAACCCGCGGCAGGAGTGCCGCTGTGCTCCCACCGCCACACTCTACTGAGTGAGCCACAGGGTCGGCCCTGGAATTTTCTTTGATGGAGGACTTTTTATTCCTAATTTAATCTCATTATTATTTGTCTGTTCAGATTTTCTATGTCTTCATGATTCAGGCTTGGTAGGTTACATGTGTCTAGGAATTCATTTATTTCTTCCAGGTTATCCAATGTTTTAGAATATGATTGTTCATAGTAGTCTCTGATGATCCTTTGTAGCTCTGTAATATCAGTTGTAAGTTTCCATTTTCATTTCTAATTTTACTTGTTCTTTCTCTTTTTCTCAGCATAGCTAAAGATTTGTCAATTTCATTTATGTTTTCAAGAAATGAACTCTTAGTTTTGTTGATCATTTCTATTGCTGTAGTCAGTATCTCATTTAATTCTACTCTGATACTTATTATTTTCTTTCTTCTACTAACTTTGAGTTTAGTTTCTTCCTCTTTTTTATTGTTCCTTGAGTTGTAACATTAGGTTGTATATTTGATTTGTTTTTTTGTTGTTGTTTTTCCTTTTTTGATGTAGGGATTTATAGCTATAAGCTTCCCTCTTAGAAAGGCTTTGCTGCATCCTGTAAGTTTAGGTATGGTTTGTTTCCATTTTATTTGTCTCAAAATATTTTTCACCTTTTTATTTCTTCTTTGGCTCGTTGCTTATCTAGGAGCATATTGTTTAGTTTCCACATATTTATAAATTTTCCAAAATTCCTCCTGATTTTGATTTCCTACTTTAGACCATTGTTGTTGGGAAAAAATACTTAATATAATTTCATTCATCTTAAATATGTTAAGACTTGTTTTGTGACCTAACAAATGATCTATCCTGGAGAATATTTCATGTGTGCTTGAGAAGAATGTGCATTCTGCTGTCGTTTCATAGAATTTTATGTGTCTGTCTGCCAGGTTTATTTTTTATAAAGTGTAGTTTACATTCAAAATTTTCTTATTGATTTTCTGTCTGTATAATTGATCCATCATTGAAAGGGTATTAAAGCCTCTAGTATTATTTTATTGCAGTCTATCTCTCTCCTCAGATCTATTAATGTTTGCCTTATATATTTAGGTGCTCTGATATTGGGGGCATATGTAGTGGTTATATTTTCTTGAGAAATTGACCAATTTATTACCTTTCTTGTCTCTTTCTATGATTTTTGAATTAAAATCTATTTTATTTGAAATAAGTTTAGCTACCCCTGCTATCTACTAGTTTTCACTTGCATAAAATATCTTTTTCCCTCTCTCAGTTTTAATCTATGTGAGTCCTTAAATATGAAGTGAGTATCTTATAGGCAACATATACTTAGGTCTTTTTTGTTTTTAAATCCATTCAGACACTCTATGTCTTTTGATTGGAGAATTTAATCTATTTACATTCAAAGTAATTATTGATAGGTAAAACCTTGCTAACACCATTTTGTAATTTGCTTTCTGATTGTTTTGTAAACCCTTTGTTCCTTTCTTCCTCTTCTGCTGTATTCCCTTGCGATTAGATGATTTTTCCTAGTGGTGTGCTTTGATTCCTTACCTTTTATGATTTGCATGCACTATAGGTTTTTGCTTTGTGATTGTTAAAAGTTTACATAAAACATCTTATATTCATAATGAGCTGTTATGAGCTAGTAACAACCCCATTTTGATTATGTGAGAAAATAACTCTTTACTTTCCTTTATCCTTGGCAACATTTTATATATTTGATGTCACTATTTGCATCTTTTAATATTGTGTATCTTATCAAATCACTGTATCTATTATTTTTAATTGTTTTGTCTTTTAACCTTCATGCTAAAGATAAAAGTGATGTAAACACTACCATTAAATTATTAGAATATTCTGAGTTTGATTGTGTACTTAGTTTTACCGGTGAGTTTTGTACTTTCATTTGTTTTCATGTTACTAATTAGCATCTTTTTCTTTGAGCTCACAGAGCTCCCTTTCACATTTCTTAGAATGTGCATCTAGTAGTGATGGACTCCCTCAGGTTTGGTTTGTCTGGGAAAATCTTTGTAAATCCTTTATTTCTGAAGGACAGCTTTACCAGGCTAAGTATTCTGGGCTGGTAGTTTTGTTTTGGTTTGCTCCATTTTTTTTTTTTTTTTCTTTTAGCTCTCTGGATATATTATCCCACTCTCTCCTGGCCTGTGAGGCTTCTGCTGAGAAATTCGCTGTTCACCTTATAGAACTCCCTTATAGGTAATCTGCTTCTTTTCTCTTTCTGTTTTCAGGATCCTTTTTTTTGTCTTTGCTTTGACAGTTTGATTATAATACATCTTGATTTGGTCTTGTTTGAACTGAATCTGATTTGACACTTTTGACCTTACTATACCTGGATATTTATGAGTGTACTTCAAAGAGTTTGTGGAAAAATAGAATTAAAAGAAAATATAAATCCTGTCATAAACTTTTTGGAGTACGCTCATATAATCTTTTCTCAGATCAGATTTTGGAAGTGAAGTTTTCAGCAATTTTTCTTTAAATAAGCTTTCTGTCCCTTTGTCTATCTTTTTTATTCTTTAATTCATGTGACTTAAATATTCCCTCTCTTGATCTGTCCTATGAGCTCTATAATCTTTTTTTATTCCTTTTAATTATATATAGACTGACTGCATTTTTTAATAGCCTGTCTTCAGGTTCACAGATTCTCTCTTCC
>NW_007732570.1:41561-47747 GCF_000696425.1 Galeopterus variegatus | reverse complement strand
GTGTGTGTGTGTGTGTGTGGTTTGCTGAGATTACTTCAAACAATTATTTTAAACCCTTTGTTTGTCAGGCAGTTTTTGGTTTGCTGAGATTACTTCAAACAATTATTTTAAACCCTTTGTCAGGCAGTTTTTTTTTATCTCATTTTCTTTCAAGTTAGCTACTGGAAAGTTACATGTTCCTTTGGTGATAATATTCCTCCTTGTCTTTGTGTGAGTGTGCTCTTGTTGTTTTATACTGATGACTGCACATTTGGTAGAGCAGCCGACTATTCCAACTTTACAGCTTTAGTGTTTTTCTAGAAAGCTCTTCTACTGGGGGTGGAACCTGTGATGCTTCTGGTTGGATGGAATGAGCAACTATGGTACTCTTCTTGTCAGTGTGTCTGGCTTGAAAGCTTGCTCCTTGTGGCCCTGGCATCAGTGTTTGATGAGTTACATTCATGGAGCTGAGGCCTGAATCAGAGGCATGCATGTAGGGACTCTATCTCTGGGGTCCGAGGTGTTAATGCCACTGGTGCCCAAGACTCAGACACCCCTGATGCTATACTGTAATAGTATGTGAGGCATGGTGCTGGCAAAGCAGCCAGTGAGATGAGAATAGGAGCAGAGTCACACACAGAGCTGCAGTGGCTCCAGGGTCAGGATAGGGTCTAGCTTTATATGTAAGCTTAGCTGTTGATCAGAGCACAGGCGTGTGCAGAGAGAGCTTGGCTCTGGGTCAGAGTATGGGCTAGCTTGCTCTGTGACGGTTCTGATGTTTGATGTGTGGATGTGCACAGTGCAGCCTCAGAACTGCAGTCTGCAGGGTGGGCACTCGCAGGGTGGCTGAAGCTTGGGCATCCGGGGCATGTGTGGGAATTGTGCTAAGTGTCTTCTCTGGTCCCAGTGCAGCACACTGGAGGCTGCTTCTTGAAGGTGGACGGAGCGCGTGCAGCCACATCTTTTTCTGACTGTTGGTTACCTCAGTGACAGAATATGCTTGTGTTCTCTGTGGAACAGGCCACCAGGGACCGTGATGGCTTCTGATAGTTGTTTAAATGCACAGCCTCCGCCTTTCTGCTTTGTTTCTAGTTGACTTCTTGTATCAGGCATGCCAATCTCACCAGTGATCCTTTCTGTTCTTTTTATTGTCAGTCCTAATAAAAGCAATTTCTAGTAAATAGTTGTGTCTGTTTCTGGATTGATTTATCTACTTAACTTATGCTACTTTGCCATACTTTAAAAAATTATTAAATTTTAAAATATGTTATCAAAAATGGATAAACCAAAGCTTTTGCTGCAACTCTTCTTTTTTTGACATTTTTGTTTTCCATTGTTATCATATATCTACTAATTTTTGGTAAAATCACTTCACCGATCTAGGCTTTAGTTTCTATTTTTATGTAATAAAAAGAACTAGACTAAAGCATCTCTAAGTCTCTTTTCAAGTTTAATATTCTGCATTTCCTTGAATCTACTAAATTTCTACCATGGAAAAGCTTTTATTACATTTTCTTTCAAATTGGAATGCAAGAAGGGGTATATGCTTGGGAATCCAATAACCTGGGACACACTAGCACAAGCCTCCAGACTGCCTTTTAACAAATCCAGGCTTTGCTTGCTGGGCCAGTTTCTGCTTCAAAAAGAAAAGAAAATGATAGATGAAGGAAAAAATTTAATTTAATTTTTCTTCAGCTAAAACCTTTGTCAGCTGACTGTATATTCAAGATATAAATTTGGGAATAAATTTTTAAATGCTTCATTTTCTTCTAAAATACAGCCAAATATTCAAACTATTTCCTGTTGAAATACATGTGCAGTTTAAAAACATAATCAGCACAGTTGGACACCAAAGATTGGCCGTGGTGTTTCTAGAATGCTCCTGTGAAAGAAGGTGAAGTTAAACCCACAGCCCATAGGATTGCCCTAAATGTAGGACAGTCAGGCTGAATAATATCCTCAACATATTGATTTTTTTTTCCTCGATTGGCATTTGGAACACAAGCTGCTGTGGTAACATGAGCTTAGATTTTTAGTGTCTGGAAAGATGCGTGTATTTAAATTGGGAAGAAGATCTCAGAGCTTTGAGGACATTTATCAGGATTAAAGTAATCCAAATGTGTTTGATTAATGCACAGTAGGCTGGATCCCGAGTTTAAACTGCAGATGTGCAAGGGGGAAAAAAATCCTCATTTTTCTTATAGTTTATGTTCCCTTAAATTTACTGACGAGCTGACATTAAAATAATTCCATCTTCTCTGGAATTCAAGTTCTGGGGCAGGAAATGAACAATATGTGGTAATTCTAAAGTTTGTTAACTTGTGCCAAGTGGATAGGAAAATCTTTCCTGACGACCCGGCTGGTCTGAGCCCTCAGAACCTGTGTTCTCTCCATTAGGCACTTTGCACACTTTTATTATTTTTTGTCAGTTGCTCTTGGAAGTTCGAACCATAATTTACAAACCTGCTTAGCTTGCGGAAATAGAGGGAGGAATGCTTGTGCGTTTGGCGTGGCGGACTGACGGTACACGACATGATGATGGGGCTCTTTTGGTAGAACATGAACAACGTGAAACACACATTCTGCATTTCAGAACTGGTACTCCATCTCTCCTTCCTCCGGTCACCCTAAAGACTGTGCATACCTCAGGCACGGCACGTGTAGAAGTGACTCTCAGAGCTGCAGTCTGAGGCTCTTTCTAGCAAATTCTCCCTTCTTCTCCATGTCCCTTGACGAGCATCAGACCCGCCTCGCTCTGGGTCCGCTCCGTCCTGCTCCCCTCTCTCTACGTTTCTTTTTCACAGGTGTTAGATCTAAATCTCTTCTAACTCAAACGTGGCATCTTTTTCCTGGAGGATTCTGACAGGTACACACAATATCAGTTAAATAATGTGTATTTTAAATAGCTGAACCTTCTGTTTTTATCATTTTTCCTGAGCTTTATGTGACGTGTCAGACAATGTAGAACTTTTACTCTCCAGACAGAGATTAGACACATTGTGTCATTAACGTTTAGCTATTTTCAATTTCAAACTCTTGTATATGAAGCTAAACCAAGATCTTTAGTCACCTTAATTAATTTTTAAACAAATATTAAATAACCTGAAATCATTTGCTTCCCGATTTTGAAGAGCCGCTGTGTAAAGTCTTTAATCACAGAAAGGTCAATGAGAAGGCAATATGACACATCCCAGGGCCCTTCCGAAAACACTTGAGATGGAAAGGACACGATGGATGAAAAGAAAAAGAAAGAAGGCAAAAAGAAAAAGCCCAAATTTGGGGGTAAATTTAACTTGGATCTCATTGTTCAAAGCCTGGTGGAAAAGTCTTTCTAAACATGTATGTCTTTACTATTTAATGAGTGGCTTCAATTCATCCTGACGAATATAATTTCTATAGCAACATCTTGATTATCCATCCTAACATTTAAACTCTAAGAATTTCCTTATTGTGTGAGATGAAGAAAATGAAATGACTCACCTTATTTAATGATATTGATTTTGCATGTAAACTTCAAAAAAATATTTGATCATGTTTTTGGAAAAGAAAACCCATATTTTAGGCCAGAATTTTTATTTCATTTTCATGCATCTTTATTACTGTCTGAACTCTAAACTTAAAAAATAATCCTTATATGCCTGCGATTATTCTTTACACAGCATTTGTCATCTGAATCAACCTCACCTAATTCTTTACACCCTCCAAATTTGTTTCCACTTGATTTTTCCAAACCTTCCTTTCAAGTGTGGACACCCTCCCATTTCACACCTTTCAAAATTGTGGTTCCACTATTTAAAGTGGGTAATGGTTACTTAGCTAAACATTCATTTGTGTAAAATACATTTACCAAAAATAAGTTCCTAAAAAAGCAAAAAGGCTTCAACTCACATTCTTTCCAGGATGTCTATAAATTTTTTAGGCTCTATCATTTTTTAAACTAATATATTTTACTCCATAATATCTTCCAGATTTTTTTCATTAAACTTTTACTCACAGTTATTCCATGTTGGTTTCTGTATTTGAAACTTCATGCTAAGTTCATAATTCTGTCTTATGCTGTCTCAACACAATGTAGTGAATTGCAAACACCCACTTTTTGACTTGTTTTGGTCGGTAGCAGTTTCTCAGACACTACAACTGCACATGATCTTCTACGCATTTTGGTATTTTCAATAAGATGAGCGATTTATTAGTCATGAAGTCTCCCTGGATATTCACATGTTTTGATACTGATGTATTAAGAATATTTTTGTGTTTGCATTATCTATGTCTAGGATTTGTAACAGAAGGAAAACTGGTATTTAAAGCACTGCTTATGGTATCACCATTTCATTACTTCACAGGTTTGGTTTAATACTAGGCACCTAGAAAATAATTTAAGATTGCCTTTTACATTTTTATATTTTACCTGCTTATATGCCATAATGGGATTACAGGTACAGGAAGAGAACTGACATGGTGCCTGATCAGTGTTAGCATCAGCCAGTGCAATGAGGTTAGGACATTACCAGTATTGGAAAAAAAATGCTAATTGATATTTATCCAATAATATTTATTTGAGTACATACTATGTGCATGATTCTAAGTCCTCATCTCCCAATATGCAGTTTAATACAGTAATATTTTATTTTAAATGCTGAATACATTTCTAGTATAGAATTCAATCACTTACTGCCATGTAATGCCACCCCAATGTAAGCTCCCCAACATGTGTGGCAGGTATTAGGATAGATGGTCTCTGTATTTTTCAGGGTGTTGGGATAGAATGGAGTACATGCTAAACCTACAGTGCCTAATTACTGTCTGCTACATAAATGCACGAATGGGCAAACAAAGGAATGGTTCCGTGTGTGAACAAAACCATCCTTCCAAATGGTGCTAGTGCAGGATCTATTGCCAAAGGAGCATTTTGCATATTGTAAATCTATGGACGTGTAATGAGATGAATAAAAAGCATCAGATATGGAGTCTGACAGATTGGGTTTAAGAATTACTCTCTGTGGCCTCATGCAAGTAACTCTTTGCACCACGGTTTGCTTTTAATTTATAAAATAAGAATAACTGCTCCATCTGCATTACACAATTTCGAAGAGAATCAAAGTATGAAATATATGCGAAGTGAACGTACTTATAAACTCAAAAGCACTAGAGGATCTATGATTTCCTTAATAGACCCCCCCAAAAAAAAGTTTTCATGGTTTCTGCATTATCCGGGGTACCTATGCAACACCTTCCCAGGTCGGATGGTTGGACCTCTATGAATCCAAATTTTATTTTGTCCATTGGTCCAGGGAATTCCTGCCCCATTTTATAAGGTAACTTCACCAGAGAACCAAAAGTTCAGACAAATATCACAGCACCGGGGATTGCTTGCTAGGTCCTGGACACAGCCATGTGGCAGTGTTGCCACAATGACCTCATTTACACATGTTCCTCCTCCACCCTCAGAGAAATCTAGAAAAATTACCATGTTTTCTTAAAAGAAGGATGAGAGGAAAAAACATAAAAAACAAAGCCAGACTCAGATGAGAAAAGTAACGACTACTTTGAGTGAGGCTGTCTGTCCATAAAGACCCGCCATTCAGCAAAGGGTGGTGGTATTGGCAGGTGGCAAAGGTTCAGTGTTTAGACATTGAGGGTCACAGCGTCTGTGGTCTAAAATGGCCCATAAATCACTCCTGCCAATCACGGTTGTCCTGCATTATATTTGCCTAAATTCAGTACTTTTTTGTCTGAATCACCCTATTTAACATGAAACAGGCAAAATGCTTTAAAGGAGTCACACCAAAGTCCACCAGATTCTCAATTCTTATCCTTACATAATTTTTAAAAGTCAAGATCATCTTTTGGTTGGGCACATAGCACGTGCTGGAGGTGCTGTGTTAGCACTGGAATTAGGGCTAATTGGAATTAGAGCTAATGCATGTTCCTTGTAGCTACCAGGCAGTGAGGCTGTGTAGCTTTTAATACAATTTGGAGTCCCTAAATGGACTACTTAGTCCATTGTAATACCGTCGGGTTTCTAGTAATTCTTAAATGAGAAAAACCTGGTAGGACATGAAACGCTGTTTGTGTCCAATCATTCGGGCATAGAAAGCTCCCTTTCTAGGCTGTTCATTTCAGCTCCTCATGAGAGTCACTTCAAACCTTGAGGAATTGGGAGCAAGGAAAAAAGGAGGTGTTCGGGCAGCTCAGGGGCCGTCTGGG
>NW_007732570.1:40722-41178 GCF_000696425.1 Galeopterus variegatus | reverse complement strand
CCTTGAGGAATTGGGAGCAAGGAAAAAAGGAGGTGTTCGGGCAGCTCAGGGGCCGTCTGGGTGTTTGCCCGCGGGCATCGGAGGCAGGCTGGGATGCAACCATTGTCCACTGTCTGTGAGGAGTGTGTTGTCATGTCAAGTAATATTTAGAAGTGAGCTCCAGTAAAATGGTTGTTCTGAGACATGTCCTGAGAAAGGGTCGTGCTTTGTATTATGGTTATTGTTGTTGTTATTATTTTAAGATACTTTTGCCCTTGCCAGGTGACTGCGTCCTGTAGTTTGAGGGCTGTTTCTGCTTAGACTGTTCAATGTGCAGAGACACAGCAAACCCATCTGTGTCATTGTCACATTGAAAACAAAGAGAAGATGGTACTTTCCACTGGAGCAGCCATGAAATCAGCCTCTACATTTCTGAGTAGCTCCTTGTGTTCTTTTAAAACCCTTACAAAACGTGAC
>NW_007732570.1:37966-39458 GCF_000696425.1 Galeopterus variegatus | reverse complement strand
ACCAAGAAGGATTCTGTGCTGATAATTATGAAGGAACTCAGTAACCAAATACACAGAGGACCTGAAGCAGCTCTGCAGGAATGTGGAAGATCCTTGGTCTTGTGGGTGAGTCATGCTGAGGTCACCACGGATGGCCCGAGACAACATGAGTCAGCCTCCCCGGGGCCAGCGATGCATCCCCAGGCGCCCCCAACAGTAGGTGCTTACAAAACCCTGTGCTGCCGAGTGACAGCCGAATGAACCAGCTGGAGGAGGAGATGGGTTTACAATAGAAACTGGGACTTTGAGGTCAATTTTGTGTGTGAGCTCCGTGCACCCACACAATTCAACACAAAACGCACTTCACTGACACGTGTGCACATGGCTTAGAAACAGACAATTCTACACAACACGAGTCAAGGAAAGGAATTCAGAGCGGACAGACCGCAGACCTACTTCCAAGCCCTTCAGTCAGTCCACTGCCAGCTACTATTTCAACATCTATTTCCCCCCTTCTTCAAAGTATTCCTTTAAACTGATGTCAAAATAAACAAGCCCAGCCATAACCAGACAATGTGCTCTCAGAATGCCTGTGTCCCTCTCGGTGCGTGGGCTGAGTTAGTAACACTTGTGTGAGTCATAACATTCTTTATACTACTAACCCAAATGAAAAAGGATTGGGTACCATGGTTCTTTGGGGCCCAAGCATGTGGTTCTAGAAATTAGTTTAATACACAGAGATTGTGTATCTCCTTGTGTTTTAGACTCAGCTTTAAGAATCCTCAATATCATATGTTATAAAATTAGAGAGCAGGATTTACATTCAACATGCGCACATGAATGTGAAAAAGCTGTCAGCTTTTAAGCAAGCTGCCACAAACTGAAAATATTGGGGTGATAATCAGAAGTAGAGTGTCATCCACACCCCGAAGGCCTGCCCATCTTCCCCTCCTCCCAGGACAGGATTTCTCATCTGTCTGCTCACACTAAGGACCAGCTCTGTCTGCGTTTAAACTGTGTACACACGGTGTCATGCGACATGCGGCCTCTCGTCTGGCTCGTTCCAATCGCCATTATGTTTGTGGCATTTGCTTACATCCTATATGGTGGGGGATGACTTCCTTCCTGTAAGGAAAGACGCTGTAGTGAAAAAGAGACCTGCATCCGTGGACCGTGCTACTGTTGATGGACCTGTGACGTGCTCTCAGTCTGGGCCATCATGAGTAGAGCTGTGAGCATGCTCACACTGCTCTTCTGGAGCACACGTGCACATTTGTGGAGTCTGAAGTGGCAGCTCGTGCAGCGGTGGGAACATGCTTGAGCAGACTCCAGCTGCAGCCGGTTCACTCTGCCAAGAGCCCCCGCTCTGCTGTTGGCAGCATCACTGTGTGTGTTGGGGCTGCCTCCCCGGGAGCTGTTCCTAGACAGGGCCTGAGTGGACAGGAAGACGCAGGCAGGGCCATTCCTCAGGGAGCGTGGGCTCCTGGGACTGCCGACCTGGCCTTCGGGCCCC
>NW_007732570.1:31823-36873 GCF_000696425.1 Galeopterus variegatus | reverse complement strand
CCTCTTATCCTAAACACTCGCTCACTCCCCAGTTTCTCTTCTAAACACTTGTAAATAAATTACTTAAAACTGAATCTTTGGATAAGGCCAGCTTCAGGGAGTCCCTGTCCTAACTCAGGTACTTACCTCAACGTGGAATCTCTTGGTCTTAAGATGTGTGAACGTTTGATTTTAGCAGATAATACCAGTTTTCCAGAATAGCGGTTCCAAATTTACCAGGAGAAGTGCGTGAGCGCTCCGGCAGCCCCACAGCCTGCTAGGACTGGGTGTTGCTGACAGTCACGTCAGCTGTGGCGTTCTTGCTTGGTACGCAGTGGCATCTAATTGTAATATGTACTTAAAGATACTGTAATATTCATAATCATTGACATTTGACAATTATAGATGTTTATATCATTAAATAATCAATCTCATTATAGGTATAATTTTTATAATTAAATTTATCATTTTATCTATTAAGAAATAGTTGCCTGTCTTAAGTACATAAAGATAGTCTCCTATGCTGTCTTCTAAAAGTTTTATTGATTATCATTTAACTGTAGACATACACCTCACCAGGAATTATTTTTGGAATATGATTTTATGAAGGGACAGCTTTTATGTTTTTTCTACATATAGGCAAGTGACCCGGGCCCCACCTTGTCTATAAGTCGGTGCTCACACACACATGTGCCTGTTTGCACACTGCCTAGTCTCACCTGTCCTTGTGCCAATGCAGCACTGTACAAATGTGGAAACTATAATTGAAAGATGATGCAAATCTTTCCACAGACTTTTTGAAGTACCCTCATATCAATAACTCTCGCTTTATAATAACTCTTATATTTAGTAGACCAAGTCCTTTCATCCTGTTTTGCTTGTTCAAGATTTACTTTAGATGTGCTTGGACCTTTGAACTTCCATATAGATTTTAGAATCATCTTATCTATTTGCACTGGAATAAAAAAAAAAAAACTACTGCAGCATTGATTGGGATTATGTTGAATCTACTGTTCAATCTATGATCATGATATATCCCTCCATGTTTTGCCTCTTTAACTTTTCTCAGTGATATTGTGTGTGTATGTGCGTGTGTGCATGTATATGTATGTGCATGTGCATGCATGCATGTGCATGTGTGTTGTGCATGAGCGAGTGTGTGCATGTGTTCTGTGTGTGCATGTATGTTGTCTGTGTTGTGTATGCATGCACTTGCATGTGCGCGTGCTTGTGTTTTCTGTGTGCGTGCATGTGTGTGTTGTGTGTGCACATGTGTGCAGGCATGTTGTGTGTATGTGGACACATGTGTGTGGGGTGTGTATGCACGTGTGCATGTGTGTGTGTGTATTCAGAGCTAGTGCGTTTTCCACCAGATTCTTTCCTACTGAAATTTTTATTGGTACTGTAAATGATACCAACACTTAAATTTTTATTTCTGTTTTTTGTTGTTGTTTCTGTTGTTGCTGGTGTATAGACACACAAGGTATTCTGTTTTGACCTTGTAGTGTGTAGCCTTGCTATATTTAATTACAAATTCTAATAATTTATCTTTACATTAATTCTGCTTTCTTTACATCATCTCGGAACAATGTCATTGTATAGTTTTAGCATTTTATATATTTATCAGTGTAAGAGTTAATTGAAAATAACCTATTTTCCATTGCTTATGAAGGATTTCCAGACATCACACGTATCTGTAAAATGTCACCTTCATCCAGTGTCATGAGCACCCCGGAAATGAGAGGAATGAACACGAGCTTTGGCAATCATGACGTCTGAATGGCCAGCAGTCATGTAAACACACTGTCAAATCCTAATTCAACACGTCCACTCGAGAGATGAAACTGAAATAGAAAAACTATCAATAGCAGTATTGTAAGGTATGAGGGTTAGAATTCTGACATGTGTCGGGCCGGCCCGGCGGCACACTGCAGAGTGCGCCACTTAGCGCGGTGGCGCTCCCGCCGAGGGTTCGGATCCCATATGGAGACCGGTTCCCGCTCACTGGCTGAGCGCGGGGCGGGCGCAACACCGAGGGTTGCGATCCCGTTGCCGGTCCCTGGTATGGGCATGACACCGAGGGTTGCGATCCCATTACCAGTCAGTAAAAAAATACAAAAAGGAAAAAAAAAAAAGAATTCTGATATGTGGCTATTGTGCATGTGAATTAGTGCCACCACTTTGGAACACTGGTGAGCACTGCCTACTAAAGCTGAGCGTAGGCCACATGATAGTCCTGCACTTCAACTTACAGTAGCATGTTCCCTGTGGCTGACAGACATGTGGTGGCCCTCTGTAAGTCCTGTCTTTTGTGTCATTACCTCCCTGGAGTGCCAGGTTCCCTGCAACCATCTTCTAACTGTGTCATATGGCCAGGTGACAGATGTCACTCACGATCACGCTGCACCATGTGAGACTCCATCCTCACTGACTGAGGAGATAGATGTTCCTTCTGGCCTGGTAAACTGCCCTTGGTGAGGGCTATATGACAGGGACCTTCAGGTGGCCTGTAAGGGCCTCCGTGCCACAGCTGCAAGGAACCAAATTCTGTCCACAACATGCAATCTTGGAAGACATCCCTGGGCTCCAGAAAGGAACACAACCTGACAGGCACCTGCATAGCAGCCTGGAGAGAACCTGAGCTCGGACCCAGCCAAGGTGACTAGACTCTGATGCACCAGAACAGGAAGGTAGGAAGTGGGGGTTGCTTAAGCCACAGACGTCGTGGTAATTTGTTACACAATAATAGAAAATTAATACAATCCAAATAAGAAACTAGTACATGTATTCATCAAAAGACATGTGCATGGAGTTTATTTCAGGTTTATTCAGAAGAGCCACAAACTGAAAACAACCCAGTGTCGATGAACAGGAAAATGGATAGTGTGACATGTTCATGCAAAAGACAAGTGCAAAGCAGTAAAGAAGAACTAAGAACTGACAGAGCCGGTAACACTGATGAAACTCACACACACTGTGTTCAGTGAAAGAAGCTGACCAAAAAGTGTACGTACTGAGTGATTCCATTTACAGTAAGTGCGGTAGTCTGATTCTGTGGCTTATAACAAAATACCTGGAACTGGATTATTTAGAAAGAAAACAAAATTTATTTCTTACAGTTTCTGAGGCTGGGAAGTCTGAAGTCCAGGGAACACATCTGGTGAGGGTCTTCTTTGGTGATGGCTTTACATCAAGGCAGGGGTCTCACATGGCAGAAAATAGCAGAGCAGAGAGAGACTCTCATGCACTCTCCTTTTAAAGCCCTCAGATCCACGCCCCTGACCACCATTATTAATCCATTCAGTACTACATGGTCCTACAATCCAATCACCTCTCCAAGGCCCAGCTTTGCAATTACCATGATAGGATTTCCCACCCTCGACAGTTACAGTGAGGATTAAGTTCTGGGGGAACATTCAGCCCAAGGCAGTAGGTAACAGAAAAGGCAAAGCTAACTAATGATTGTAACTGTGGTCACCTCTGACATTGAGGAGAGGATGTTGACAGGGAACGTTGGGAGGGGACGTTCTGGAGTAATGGGAGTGCTCCGTCTGAGTCTCGGTTTGGATGTCAGTTACCGTGTAAAAATGCACTGAGCTCTACACCCAATGTAAGCGCATTTTGTTTGTGTGACATACCTCAATTTAGAAAGTTTAAAAACCAGAAGGAAAAAAAGGGGACGAATTACCTGGGATCGAGATTGTTGGCCCTCAGGAATTTGTAAGTGCTCTTTTGAATGACCACCATTTTCTCTGTTAGGTGCAGGTGAAGTCATCTGTTTACAGAGTAGAGACGAGAGGAGAAATCCAAGGCTGGAAGAGAATGGAGAAAGTTTGAGTGAGTCGTTCCTGAGAGCCGGGGAGGGAATTTTGACCAGAGAAGCGTGGCCAGATGGGGAGCTGGGAAAGGGAAGGCTTTCCGGCCACGTGCACCTGTGGTCACGAGTCTCTCCCGGTCCCTCCCCTCCTGCCTCCCATCAGGACACATACTCTCCTCAACGGTACCAAATTTATTATCACCACAATATATACAGGCTGTATAAGTACCTTTTTTTTTTATAAACACATCAAATTTGTACACAGGGATAAACAAAAGAAACTGAGACTTGATTTTTTTTCTTTAAAAGTGTGCACTTGAGAAGTGATAAAGAAACAGAATTCTCAGGAGAAAAACTTGGACCGATGAAGAAGTCAGTTTCCAAATATGCTTTGTACATGAGAGTGCCTGCTGGAGGAGTCTGTACTACTGATAAAACCGGACAACCGGAGGCTGGCGTTCCCACCCCGGCTCCACCCTTGCTGTTCTGGGTGGCCTGGAGCGAGTAACGGGAGACTCAGGATGATGTATGGGCCCAGCATGGCTCCAGCTGAGCAGTGAAGCGGCAGCCAGGGACTGGGGTCAAGCCGAGTTCTCGCAATCCTACCCCGAATGCTGACCATCACCACGGGCCTTAATTAGCATAGTGTGGCTATAGAAGTATTTGGGAATTGACCAAGACATCGCAGCTGCCTCTCTTCTGGAATTCTTCTCCTCGACCCTAGATAATTACTGCATTGCAGACTCAGAAAACTATGTGACCTGTCCCACACCACAGAGCCACCCGGGACTGCAAAAGAGTTCAACCACTGCAGACATTGCATTACTGGAGACAGGCCCCTTCTTTGTAATTGGATCTAGAAACCTTCCAGTCTTTGTTCCCTTACTACTGTTCCTTCTTAGGAAAATTATTAACTCCCTGAAGCCTCAGTTCCCATATGTGTAAAATGGGAAAAAATAACAAGCTTGCACAAGCAGTTAGCAGGGCTCTGAAGATACTGGCAATTGTTAGTGTAACTGGACTGCATTCCTGGAACATAAGCATTTTGATAAGAGACCAAGATAAAGTATTATTTTACGAGAAAAATAAGGGGATTAAAAAAACATATAAGATGAAATTGGCAGATCATCAGGCTATACTACCACTGAGTATAGCACATGTTGAAAAAACTGCTCTGGAGTCTGACAGATCCCAGTTACAGTCCCCATCTGTCACTAGTGGCCACACATCTCCTTATTACATACACATTTATTG
>NW_007732570.1:18432-30880 GCF_000696425.1 Galeopterus variegatus | reverse complement strand
AGTTACAGTCCCCATCTGTCACTAGTGGCCACACATCTCCTTATTACATACACATTTATTGCTTCGCCACCAAGCATTTGCCCCCAATATTTAATATGCACAATTGAATCTCTCTCCTGCCATGGAGTGCATGACGCCTGTTGCAAGGACTGACTGAATTAGGAATGAACTGCCCTAAGCAGAGCGTCCAACGCAACGTTGGCCCTCAGGTACCCGTGGCTGCTTCTCCTCTGAAACTTTTATTCCCTTGGAGCTGCCACAAATAAATCATGTAGAGGCATCTTTTCTTCTTGAGGGAAAGTTGGTCTTGGCATATTCAGGGCACACAAAACATACTGGGCCACTTAGGATGAGGCCAAGGGCTGCCCCGTGCTGCAGGTTTTGAGAGGCGAGTGCTGCTTCAGCCCCACCTGGACTAAAGATTTGTAAATCGGGCGGGAGGGATTATACACAGGAGCACTGCAGAGGGTCAGAGGACAGCCAAGGGTTAGCAAGGATTTGATGAAGACAANACAGGAGCACTGCAGAGGGTCAGAGGACAGCCAAGGGTTAGCAAGGATTTGATGAAGACAATGGATTTGTTGTTTTGGGCTGCAGGCCATCCAGGAGTAATTAGTTAAATTTTCACTAAAGTTTATCTACTGCGTGCTTCCCACCAAGTGCTTGTTTGTGAGGAACTTACAGTTTAGAGGATAAGACAGTATTCATGCACAAAAGAACAATCTGAGAAGATAAATTTAACCGCTAAAATGCATGATATACATTTTGCCTGCTTAGAAACTCAGAAAAAAATGGAATACCAGCATGGGCTGGGGAGCTGTTGAACTGCAGGAGTGAGGGTGGTTTGGGAAGAACTGTGGAAACGTGTCTTGGTTTTCGTTTTCAGCGTGTGGCCAGCCTCTGAGGCAGAGGAGACGTGAGCTGCAGACTTGCTTTCCAGCTGCAGGTAGCACGGGAGGACACGTGCACGGAGCAAAGCTCGACAGAAAACATTGTCGACACAGCAGCTGAGTGCTTTGGTCAAGTTGTGCCTGTTCTTTAAATTTTAACACAAAGGTTGTATAAAAAATAAATCCGAAGGAAATGAAACACTGCATTTTCCGATGGAGCGGTGCAGTTCCTGCCCCACCAGGAAAATGCTCGTGTCTCTCACCGTGGTCTTCCCTGAGTGGCAGCAGGACATGTAGGCCGGGGGAGTATCCAAGGAACACCAAGGGCAGCTCCTCTGGTGCATCGACGATGTGGTCGGGTTTACTTGAGATGAGCCTAGGAAGGTGGTTGTGGGCTGCTTGAAAGTATTTGAATACCAAGTTGAGGCTTCTATTTGACTATAAGCAACGGATAAACGGTCAAGTTCTCTGACGTAAAGGGTAGACGTAATCTGACCAACTGTAGCCTGCAGTTGGAACTTTATTTCTGGGACAAAAATACGCTCGCAAATTTACAGCCCCCATTCTTAGTTTTTCAAAAGCATTGCAATGACTAGGTCTGTAAAAGCAAGAACACAGGTAACAAGCCCAAGCTCAGCTCGGGGGACGCTGGCCCCATGGCAAGAGGCCTTTCCTCCTCTTTAATCATACTCATTCTTCAGTTTTACACTCTGAGAAGAAATTCAGAGAAAGAACAAAAAAACCCATAATGTGGATGTGGAGGAGCTGGGGGCCATCTCTAAGTCGAGGTCCCGAAGATGTGGAGCACATGCTGCCTTGACGGGATGAATGCTGCTGGGGCTGGGACACAGACAGGTGTGGTGCAGGGGCATGAGGCTGACTGCTCGGGTGTGCGGGCCGGGCAGGTGCAGGTGAATCAGGTGCCAGCCCACTGCCTCATCCAGGAGAGAGCTCGAGGGAGTTTGGTCCGGAGTGGCGGTAGCGAACGTGGGGAATCTTGACAGCTTGAGAGACTTTGCACTGACATTTGGCAGGACTGGGCTATGAGCTGACAGTGGCAGAGCAGAAAGAGAGAGTGACCAGGTGACCAGGTGACCGGGTGATGGTTCTGCCACTGGTTAGATAGGTGGCCATGCCAGTAACTTTGAAAGAAAATGTTAGAAATTAACAAAAAACAGGTTTGTATGTGAGTGTAGGAGACTTTCTTTCCTTTTTTCTTTTTTTTTAAAGATGACCAGTAAGGGGATCTTAACCCTTGACTTGCTGTTGTCAGCTCCACGCTCTCCAACTGAGCGAACCAGCCATCCTTATATAGGGATCTGAACCTGTGGCCTTGGTGTTGTCAGCGCCACACTCTCCCAAGTGAGCCACGGGCCCGTCTCCGGGAGACTTTATTTTCAGTTCATGTGCTGTCTTTGATAGGACCAAAATGAGGGGGTATGTGGTTCTGGAACTCAGAGTAGAGGTCTGGGTTGGAGACGTATATTCAAGAATCATGCACAAATAGCTGATCCATGACGAGCAGGACTGGGTTGTCCAGAGAGATCTACAGTCGGAAAAGAAGATGGCATAGACTGGAGACTTGGGGAACCCCAACATTTGTGATCGGGAAGAGAAAGTGAGCTCCAGACTCCAAAGAAAGTCAGAAAACCAGAAAAACGTATCATGGAAGCACAAGAAAGAAGACATTTTCAGGAGAGTGTAATCAGCCGTCTCCAATGCTGCTGAAAGGTTGAAGATCAGAGTTAAATGGTCCTTAGGTTCACGGACACAGAGGTCACCAGGCCCCAGTGAAGGTGACCCTCTGGGTTGATGCAGAGAAGCCAGCTTGGATGGGCTGCTGGTGGCCTGTGCCATCTCACAGCTCAGGGTGCAATTTTGGCATAGTAGGGGCCGATGCTGCGTGAGGGGTGGCTTCTTGGAAAGCTACTTTTTCCTGAGGTGAATTTGGCTTGCACTTGGGGTTTCCACTTGCTCTTCTCTCTGTCCCCACCTGAAATGCTGTGGCAGTACCAGGAAGTGGAGCAGCTGCCGTTCGCTGTGAGGACAGATGCAGAACGCTCAGAAGGACGGAGCCGAGAGCCCAGGCAGCCAGGGCCCCGGGTGGATTTCCTGAAAACCCGCAATCGCCCTGCACTGCTTACTTCTGGATGTTCTGTTATGTGAAATAAATAAATAAATACTCTTTTGGGTGAAGCCCCTATAATTGGGTTTCTCTTACATGCTGCTGAAAGCCATCGTCACTGATGGAATGGATAACAGTCAATTCTTTTCAGAAATCTGATGGTGAGAGGCGGGGACAAATACAGAGCAATGACTGAAGATAGCATTAGGGATGACAGTCACAGAGCATAACTGAAGCATGGCTGAAACCTCAGAGGGAGAACTGAGCTGTGTGGATTAGTCTGAATATCTGCAGGATGAAGAAATGACAGACAGGATGACAGAGGCCACGGTCTCAGAGAAGACCCTGTACCCTCTTGAGTGGTTTAGTCCATAGATGTGCACACAGAGCTCCTGCTCTCACCGAGCTCCTGTTCCCACAGAGCTTCTGTGCTCATAGACCTCCTGCTCTCACTGAGCTCTTGTGCACACCAAAATTCTGCTCTTACTGAGCTCCTGCTCTCACCGAGCTCCTGTGCACACTGAGCTCCTGCTCTCACTGAGCTCCTGTGCACACCGTGCTCCTGTGCACACTGAGCTCCTGCTCTCACTGAGCTCCTATTCTCATTGAGCTCCTGTGCACACTGAGCTCCTGTTCTCACTGAGCTCCTGTGCACACCAAGGTTCTGTGCACACTGAGCTCCTGTGCACACCAAACTCCTGTACACATCGAGCTCATGCCCTCACTGAGCTCCTGCTCTCACCGAGCTCCTGCTCTCACCGAGCTCCTGCTCTCACTGAGCTCCTGTGCACACCTAGCTTCTGTGCTCACAGTGGCTGGCATCCTTTTTCATCCACCAGCTCCAAGTGTAGTCTCCAGTCTGCTGACATCTATGAAAAGGAATGTCTTTTTCCAGCAAGCTCTGAATATGTCCAGCTGTGGCTGCACAAATGCATGGAAGGAAAAAGATACTTTTTATACTTATAATCAATTTTGAAGTTAACATGGATATATGAGGTTTATCTGTGCTTTCTGCTAACTTAAGAGGATAAACATGTTAGATTCATGTAGTTTTACGAATCATAATTTCATTTACAACTAAACTTATATCCACAGCAATAGCAATTCCCAGAGGAGACCTATGTCCACATCAATAGTGATTCCCATAGGAAACCTTAGTCCGCAGCAATAGGTGATTCCCACAGGAGACCTGTGTCCACATAAGCAGCGATACTCGCAGGAGACCTGTGTCCACATCAGTAGAGATTCCTGCAGGAGCCCTGTGTCCACATCAGTAGCAATTCCCGCAGGAGACCTGCATCCACATCAGTAGCGATTCCCACAGGAGACCTGTGTCCACATAAATAGAGATTCCCACAGGAGACCTGCGTCCACATCAATAATGATTCCCCCAGGAGACCTGTGTCCACATCAATAGTGATTCCTGCAGGAGATCTTTGTCCACACCAGTAGTGATTCCCACAGGAGACCTGTGTCCACATAAATAGAGATTCCCACAGGAGACCTGCGTCCACATCAATAATGATTCCCACAGGAGACCTGTGTCCACATAAATAGAGATTCCCACAGGAGACCTGCGTCCACATCAATAATGATTCCCACAGGAGACCTGTGTCCACATCAATAGAGATTCCCGCAGGAGACCTGCGTCCACATCAGTAGCAATTCCCACAGGAGACCTGTGTCCACATCAGTAGCGATTCCCGCAGGAGACTGAGGGTTGCGATCCGTTGCCGGACACGAAAAAAGACAAAAAGAAAAAAAAAAATGTTCACATTTTACCTAAAGAAAGGCAGAAAAAGGGATGAAAAAAAAGAATAAATGGAACAAGTAGAAAACAGTTAATGAGATGGTAGAGCTTAATTCAATTCCACCCACAATAAACTTAAGGGCAAATGCTCTAGACATGGTCACTAAAAGACAGAAACCATCAGATTGGATGAAACGGGACAAGACCCAACTATATTCTGTCTGTAAGAAGCTCAGTTTGAGCATTAAAACATAGGACAGAGGAAGACCCAGCACACAAACCCCAACCAGAAGACACTGGCGTCGCTATACTAGTTCCAAAGCAGACTCGGAATGAGGACCGTATCTGGGACAGAGGGGCATTACTTAATGGCAAATGGGTCAATTTTCTAAGAAAATATAACAGTCCTAAATATGTAGACAATAACAATAGCTTCAGAATGCGTGAGACAGAAACCAGGAGGACCTGAAGGACAATCAGACAAGCCCACAGTTACAGCTGCGCAGTGCAGGGTCCCTCCTGGTTACTGCTGGAACACAGAGGGAAGCCACTCCCGCAGGAGACCTGTGTCCACATCAATAGAGATTCCCGCAGGAGACCTGTGTCCTCATCAATAGTGATTCCCGCAGGAGACATCTGTCCTCATCAATAGTGATTCCCGCAGGAGACCTGTGTCCACATCAGTAGCGATTCCCGCAGGAGACCTGTGTCCACATCAGTAGCGATTCCCGCAGGAGACCTGTGTCCACATCAGTAGCGATTCCCGCAGGAGACCTGTGTCCACATCAGTAGCGATTCCCGCAGGAGACCTGTGTCCACATCAGTAGCGATTCCCGCAGGAGACCTGTGTCCACATCAGTAGCGATTCCCGCAGGAGACCTGTGTCCACATCAGTAGCGATTCCCGCAGGAGACCTGTGTCCACATCAGTAGCGATTCCCGCAGGAGACCTGTGTCCACATCAGTAGCGATTCCCGCAGGAGACCTGTGTCCACATCAGTAGCGATTCCCGCAGGAGACCTGTGTCCACATCAGTAGCGATTCCCGCAGGAGACCTGTGTCCACATCAGTAGCGATTCCCGCAGGAGACCTGTGTCCACATCAGTAGCGATTCCCGCAGGAGACCTGTGTCCACATCAGTAGCGATTCTCGCAGGAGACCTGTGTCCACATCAGTAGCGATTCCCGCAGGAGACCTGTGTCCATATCAGTAGCGATTCCCTCAGGAGACCTGCGTCCACATCAATAGTGATTCCCGCAGGAGACATCTGTCCTCATCAATAGTGATTCCCGCAGGAGACCTGTGTCCACATCAATAGTGATTCCCGCAGGAGACCTGTGTCCACATCAATAGCAATTCCCACAGGAGACCTGTGTCCACATCAGTAGCGATTCCCTCAGGAGACCTGTGTCCACATCAATAGAGATTCCCGCAGGAGACCTGTGTCCACATCAATAGAGATTCCCGCAGGAGACCTGTGTCCTCATCAATAGTGATTCCCGCAGGAGACCTGTGTCCACATCAATAGTGATTCCTGCAGGAGACCTGTGTCCTCATCAATAGCCATTCCCGTAGGAAATNAGTAACTTTGAAAGAAAATGTTAGAAATTAACAAAAAACAGGTTTGTATGTGAGTGTAGGAGACTTTCTTTCCTTTTTTCTTTTTTTTTAAAGATGACCAGTAAGGGGATCCTAACCCTTGACTTGCTGTTGTCAGCACCACGCTCTCCAACTGAGCGAACCGGCCATCCTTATATAGGGATCTGAACCTGTGGCCTTGGTGTTGTCAGCGCCACGCTCTCCCAAGTGAGCCTCAGGCCCGTCTCCGGGAGACTTTATTTTCAGTTCATGTGCTGTCTTTGATAGGACCAAAATGAAAACTAAGGTACCCAGGGGGTATGTGGTTCTGGAACTCAGAGTAGAGGTCTGGATTGGAGACATATATTCAAGAATCATGCACAAATAGATGATCCATCACAAGCAGGACCAGGTTGTCCAGAGAGATCTACAGTCGGAAAAGAAGATGGCATAGACTGGAGACTTGGGGAACCCCAACGTCTGTGATCGGGAAGAGAAAGTGAGCTCCAGACTCCAAAGAAAGTCAGAAAACCAGAAAAACGTATCAAGGAAGCACAAGAAAGAAGACATTTTCAGGAGAGTGTAGTCAGCCATCTCCAATGCTGCTGAAAGGTTGAAGATCAGAGTTAAATGCTCCTTAGGTTCATGGACACAGAGGTCACCAGGCCCCAGTGAAGGTGACCCTCTGGGTTGATGCAGAGAAGCCAGCTTGGACGGGCTGCTGGTGGCCTGTGCCATCTCACAGCTCAGGGTGCAATTTTAGCACAGTAGGGGCCGATGCTGCGTGAGGGGTGGCTTCTTGGAAAGCTACTTTTTCCTGAGGTGAATTTGGCTTGCACTTGGGGTTTCCACTTGCTCTTCTCTCTGTCCCCACCAGAAATGCTGCGGCAGTACCAGGAAGTGGAGCAGCTGCCTTTCGCTGTGAGGACAGATGCAGAACGCTCAGAAGGACGGAGCCGAGAGCCCGGGCAGCCAGGGCCCTGGGTGGATTGCCTGAAAACCCGCAATCGCCCTGCACTGCTTACTTCTGGATGTTCTGTTATGTGAAATAAATAAATAAATACTCTTTTGGGTGAAGCCCCTATAATTGGGTTTCTCTTACATGCTGCTGAAAGCCATAGTCACTGATGGAATGGATAACAGTCAATTCTTTTCAGAAATCTGATGGTGACAGGCGGGGACAAAGACACAGCAATGACTGAAGATAGCATTAGGGATGACAGTCACAGAGCATAACTGAAGCACGGCTGAAGCCTCAGAGGAAGAACTGAGCTGTGTGGATTAGTCTGAATATCTGCAGGATGAAGAAATGACAGACAGGATGACAGAAGCTACGGTCTCACAGAAGACCCTGTACCCTCTTGAGTGGTTTAGTCCATAGATGTGCACACAGAGCTCCTGCTCTCACCGAGCTCCTGTTCCCACAGAGCTCCTGTGCTCATAGACCTCCTGCTCTCACTGAGCTCTTGTGCACACCAAAATTCTGCTCTTACTGAGCTCCTGCTCTCACCGAGCTCCTGTGCACACTGAGCTCCTGTGCACACTGAGCTCCTGTGCACACCGTGCTCCTGTGCACACTGAGCTCCTGCTCTCACCAAGCTCCTGTTCTCACTGAGCTCCTGTGCACACCGAGCTCCTGTGCACATCAAGCTCCTGCTGTCACCAAGTTCCTGTTCTTACTGAGCTCCTGCTCTCACCAAGCTCCTGTTCTCACTGAGCTCCTGTGCACTCCGAGCTCCTGTGCACATCAAGCTCCTGCTCTCACCAAGTTCCTGTTCTTACTGAGCTCCTGTTCTCACTGAGCTCCTGTGCACACTGAGCTCCTGCTGTCACCAAGCTCCTGTTCTTACTGAGCTCCTGCTCTCACTGAGCTCCTGTTCTCATTGAGCTCCTGTGCACACTGAGCTCCTGTGCACACTGAGCTCCTGTTCTCACTGAGCTCCTGTGCACACTGAGCTCCTGTTCTCACTGAGCTTCTGTGCACACCAAGCTCCCGTGCACACTGAGCTGCTGTGCACACCAAGCTCCTGTACACATCGAGCTCTTGCCCTCACTGAGCTCCTACTCTCACCGAGCTCCTGCTCTCACTGAGCTCCTGTGCACACCTAGTTTCTGTGCTCACAGTGGCTGGCATCCTTTTTCATCCACCAGCTCCAAGTGTAGTCTCCAGTCTGCTGACATCTATGAAAAGAAATGCCTTTTTCCAGCAAACTCTCAATATGTCCAGCTGTGGCTGCACAAATGCATGGAAGGAAAAAGATACTTTTTATACTTATAATCAATTTTAAAGTTAACATGGCTATATGAGGTTTATCTGTGCTTTCTGCTAACTTAAGAGAATAAACATGTTACATTCATGTAGTTTTACGAATCATTCTTTCATTTACAGCTAAACTTATATCCACAGCAATAGCAATTCCCAGAGGAGACCTATGTCCACATCAATAACGATTCCCGTAGGAAACCTTGGTCCGCAGCAATAGATAGACATTCCCACAGGAGACCTGCGTCCACATCAATAGCGATTCCCACAGAAGACCTGTGTCCACATCAATAGACATTCCCACAGGAGACCTGCGTCCACATCAATAGCGATTCCCACAGAAGACCTGTGTCCACATCAATAGAGATTCCCACAGGAGACCTGCGTCCACACCAATAGAGATTCCCACAGGAGACCTGCGTCCACATCAATAGAGATTCCCACAGTTGACCTCTGTCCACATCAATAACAATTCCCACAGGAGACCTGCGTCCACATCAATAGCGATTCCCACAGAAGACCTGTGTCCACATCAATAGAGATTCCCACAGGAGACCTGCGTCCACACCAATAGAGATTCCCACAGGAGACCTGCATCCACACCAATAGATATTCCCACAGGAGACCTGCGTCCACATCAATAGACATTCCCACAGAAGACCTGTGTCCACATCAATAGAGATTCCCGCAGGAGACCTGTGTCCACACCAATAGAGATTCCCACAGGAGACCTGCGTCCACATCAATAGTGATTCCCACAGAAGACCTGTGTCCACATCAATAGACATTCCCACAGGAGACCTGTGTCCACATCAATAGTGATTCCCACAGGAGACCTGTGTCCACACCAATAGAGATTCCCACAGGAGACCTGCGTCCACATCAATAGTGATTCCCACAGGAGACCTGTGTCCACACCAATAGAGATTCCCACAGGAGACCTGCGTCCACATCAATAGACATTCCCACAGAAGACCTGTGTCCACATCAATAGAGATTCCCACAGGAGACCTGTGTCCACATCAATAGTGATTCCCACAGGAGACCTGTGTCCACATCAATAGAGATTCCCACAGGAGACCTGTGTCCACATCAATAGTGATTCCCGCAGGAGACCTGCGTCCACACCAATAGAGATTCCCACAGGAGACCTGCGTCCACATCAATAGAGATTCCCACAGTAGACCTGTGTCCACATCAATAGCAATTCCCACAGGAGACCTGCGTCCACATCAATAGACATTCCCACAGGAGACCTGCGTCCACACCAATAGAGATTCCCACAGGAGACCTGCATCCACACCAATAGAGATTCCCACAGGAGACCTGCATCCACATCAATAGACATTCCCACAGAAGACCTGTGTCCACATCAATACCGATTCTCACAGGAGACCTGTGTCCACATCAATACTGATTCCCACAGGAGACCTGCGTCCACATCAATAGAGATTCCCACAGGAGACCTGCGTCCACATCAATAGAGATTCCCACAGGAGACCTGTGTCCACATCAATAGAGATTCCCACAGGAGACCTGTGTCCACATCAATACTGATTCCCACAGGAGACCTGTGTCCACATCAATAGTGATTCCCGCAGGAGACCTGTGTCCACATCAATAGCGATTCCCACTGGAGACCTGCGTCCACATCAATAGCGATTCCCACTGGAGACCTGTGTCCTCATCAATAGTGACTCCCGCAGGAGACCTGTGTCCACATCAATAGCCATTCCCGTAGGAGACCTGTGTCCACATCAATAGTGATTCCTGCAGGAGACCTGCGTCCACATCAATACTGATTCCCACAGGAGACCTGTGTCCACATCAATAGAGATTCCCGCAGGAGACCTGTGTCCTCATCAATAGTGACTCCCGTAGGAGACCTGTGTCCACATTAATAGTGATTCCCGCAGGAGACCTGTGTCCTCATCAATAGTGATTCCTGCAGGAGACCTGTGTCCTCATCAATAGCCATTCCCGTAGGAAATTTTCTGTTCCTTCTGCTCTTCACCTTCCCATCCCCCTCAAGAAAGTCTATGGGTAAGTTTGATATTTTGATGAATGCAGAAATACATATTATCTGGATTCTTTGGAAATAGTTTAGGACAGGTTGATCTTTATTGCACTGTTCAGGATCAGATAAGAATAGAAATGGGTGCTAATATATAGAGGTCTTTGTGTTTCGCTTGAAGGCATTCACCCAAAGGTAAACAGCAGCAGCAACAAAAATCTCTTGGGAAACTGTATCTTTTACACGTTTATAATTTTTTTCTGTGTGCACCTAAACCTGGAATATGTAAAAAGAAAAATTTTAGATCTTTTAAAGTTAGAAGTATGTATAATTCAATTTCTTTAACAGATAAAACCCATTTAATCACTCAGTGTGTTTGGAACTTGTACAATACGATGTAGATAGAGCATGTCCTTTTTAACAATTTCTAAAGGCTATTACAGGAAAGTCATTCAGACAACGATGCATATTTTTCTTGTTACCCAACTGCTAGCGGATTTTGGATATATAAACAAAGAAGAACAGATGTTAAAGCCAAGGGCCCTGGGGTGTGTCTCTCCCACATCCTGCTTGTGTGTGCTTCTCTCTCAGAATAAATTAGCTACTGACTTGGTGTTTCCTTGCTGAGGCTTTTCACACTTGTATGTTAAATAGAAGTTAAGATCTATCTGTGTGTATTTTTCATAATAAAAGACCAACAAAATTATGCTGAATTAAAATGTATAAGAACATAAACACTGAATGCTCTCCAATCTCTAGACAGCTGCGGGATCATAGAGTTGAACCACAAGCGCCATCTGATTCGACAGGAGTTGCCGAGGGCCTGTCTCTAGCATCCAGCCCCGTGGGAGTGGACCGAGCCCCCCAGGAGGACTCCCGCATCCGGCTCTAACACTGGCTTTGGGAAACTACACAGGGTATGTCCATTTTGTCTGGAGCCAAGGAGAGCTCTGGGGTTCTTCCTGTCTCCTTTATGTTAGAGAAGACCACAGCCCACTGTTGAGGACAGATTCCACAATGTTAAAAGTTTGACAACCTCAGCCTTTGGGGCCTGCCAGCACCCCACAAAGCCAGTGGTGCTGTGCTTGCTGTGGCCTCAAATCACCATTTCCTGCACCCTCCACCATGCACCCTCTGCAGGCTCACGCACGCCCTTCCACACCCTTCCACAATGGAAGACCCAAACTGAGAGGGCGACAGAAGCTGACTTTCCAGTGAATTGTACCCACCATCTACCACACCACACCACACCACACAATAGTACACACTTCCATCTCCTGTGAGGGGAGAGCGAGCCTGTGTTTCCCCCTTTTCCAGTGCAGGGGCTGGGGTGGATGTGTGCAGGGAGAGGGGTAGAGGTATGGCTGGTGGAGAGCTGGTGGAGACTGGTTTCTTATGCACTGGCTGGGTGTCAACACCACCGGCATTCTGCTGGGGGACCCATTCTAACAGAAAGAGCACTGCTGGTCGCACCGCTGGGCAGAGAGGACGACGGATTACCCCTCCACTCTCCGGATCAGGTGGATCCCATACACGCTTCCGTGATGGGTACATGAAGCTGGGCTGCAAGGCTGTTATGAATCACAGGAGCTGGTGTAGAAAACCACACACAGGGCCATGTAGACCAAGGCTAATTAAAATACGCATTGTGACCCAGTGGGCAGCCATAACATTTTTAAAGTATGTATAAATGATGAGTCAATAAAGGAAGTCAAACAGAATTATTAAAATGTTCACATTTTGGGCCGGCCCAGTGGCGCACTGCTATAGTGCGCCGCTTGGGAGCACGGCGGTGCTCCCGCCGAGGGTTCGGATCCCACATACAGACC
>NW_007732570.1:16663-17823 GCF_000696425.1 Galeopterus variegatus | reverse complement strand
GCGACACTGAGGGTTGCGATCCATTGCCGGACACGAAAAAAGACAAAAAGAAAAAAAAAATGTTCACATTTTACCTAAAGAAAGGCAGAAAAAGGGATGAAAAAAAAGAATAAATGGAACAAGTAGAAAACAGTTAATGAGATGGTAGAGCTTAATTCAATTCCACCCACAATAAACTTAAGGGCAAATGCTCTAGACATGGTCACTAAAAGACAGAAACCATCAGATTGGATGAAACGGGACAAGACCCAACTATATTCTGTCTGTAAGAAGCTCAGTTTGAGCATTAAAACATAGGACAGAGGAAGACCCAGCACACAAACCCCAACCAGAAGACACTGGCGTCGCTATACTAGTTCCAAAGCAGACTCGGAATGAGGACCGTATCTGGGACAGAGGGGCATTACTTAATGGCAAATGGGTCAATTTTCTAAGAAAATATAACAGTCCTAAATATGTAGACAATAACAATAGCTTCAGAATGCGTGAGACAGAAACCAGGAGGACCTGAAGGACAATCAGACAAGCCCACAGTTACAGCTGCGCAGTGCAGGGTCCCTCCTGGTTACTGCTGGAACACAGAGGGAAGCCACCAGTGCGGAGACAGATAATAGAAATAACAGTTCCAGACAGCTCGGCCTGACTAACGTCCACAGAACCCTTCACAGAAGACTCTGACTGGCACTATTCAAAAGGTCAAGTTTGCGGAGACGAAGGAGGATGAGGAACGGCCACAGCATGCAGGAGACCAGGGATGCCCAGTGGCTAAATGCACTGTGATGTCCTGTACCAGATCCTAGGGCAGAAAAGGGACAATCTTAGGACACTCAGGAAGGGGGAACAGAGCCTGCACCTTAGCACCGTGCTGCACTGCACCAAGTTTCTCAGTTCGATAATTGTACCAAGGTTGTATAAGATTGTAACATCGGGGCAGCCAGGTGAAGGGTCTTTGCGACTCTTTGGTGAGCACAAACATTTCAAAATACGAAGCACAGCTGACCTTTGAACAACATGGGTTTGACCCGTGGGGGTCCACTTTTATGTGGATTTTTTTCAGTAAACACGGTTGACCCTCTGTATTCCCAGGTTCCACATCACAAATTCAACCAACAACCACAGACGGAAAATACAGTACTAGCAGGATTTGGAACCTGCAGATA
>NW_007732570.1:15298-16289 GCF_000696425.1 Galeopterus variegatus | reverse complement strand
AATTCAACCAACAACCACAGACGGAAAATACAGTACTAGCAGGATTTGGAACCTGCAGATACAGAGGGCCTACTTCTAGCACCCGCAGGTTGCAGAAGGCCAGCTTTGGGACTGGAGCTTCCCAGATTTTGGTATCCCCCGGGGCTCCTGGAACCAATCCTCCATGTATACCAAAGGGTGACTGTGTGTAGATGAAGACATTGTACATACATGTACCCATATATATTTGTATGTACATAAGTGTGTACCTATAAATATATTTGTAATGTAAAATGTACTCATGTGTTCTGAAATTGAAAAATGGACTAAAGAACGGCAATAAGATTGTTTTAACAATCAAAAGTGCTTCCCAATTATTGAACAATGACTAAAATTTTCTTATTTTCCTCACCAGAAGATAGGTACTCAGTGGAGCCCAAATCGTCACTATTAATGAAAACAAAATCAAGTTCAACCCCCACTGAGCTGAGAATCTCAATAAAATCAATTTCAATTTTTATAACCATTTGCCTACATTCATGGAGCCATAGAGAACAATATTGCCTCTTTCTGATGTACTGACATGATTTACTGGAAATAAACAGAACATAAATATTGCTCTTTTTATATAATAGCATTTAAAACATATAAAAACAGGTAATATCATGTTTCTCTTAAAATTCTCTTACATAGTTCCATGCTATGGGACTAAAAGTTTATAGACCGTATTATGTCAAACTTCCACTAGGTAAAGTTTAGTTGCAGGCATCTTGCAATTCTACAATGTATCAGGGGTAAGATCAACGTTGCTAACATATGGAATTGTCTTTTAGCAACTTTTTATAATACCAACTAAATTACATAAAAGCACAAGGCTCTTTTATTGCTCATGTTGTTTCAGTATTATCAAAGTATGCTATATACTCGCTTTTCTAACTCGAAGAAATATTCAAACGGCACCTCAAGGATTTACGTTACTAAATAAAGCAGTAACAGTTTGTGTGGCAATAGA
>NW_007732570.1:11725-13264 GCF_000696425.1 Galeopterus variegatus | reverse complement strand
GGGTTGCGATCCGTTGCCGGTCACAAAAAAAGACAAAAAGACAAAAAAAAAAAAAAAGAAATCAAAGAAACACACATTAAAACGATAATGAGACACCACAGAGTGTCATTGGATGTTACTTATCAAATCATCAAAAACTTACATTGGATAATCCTGAATAGTGCTACAAATGAAAATTCGTACATCTTTTCTGGAAGACTATTTGGATATATGCATCATGAATTTTTTGAGTAGGTACATTATTTGACCTAATATCCCTACTTTTAAGAAACTACAGTAAAGAAATGATTCAAAAATGAGTCAAAAATTTATGTAATGTTTATTACAATGCTACTTATAACACTAAAAATATTATAACTGCCATACGTCATGGGTTGGATTGTGTGCCCAAAATTCACATGATGGAGTCCTAATCTCGGGTGCTTTAGTGTGTGACCTTATTAACAGTCAGGATACTTTTATCATTTTAAATTTTCTTCGCAGTCAACCCNGGCTCTTTTATTGCTCATGTTGTTTCAGTATTATCAAAGTATGCTATATACTCGCTTTTCTAACTCGAAGAAATATTCAAACGGCACCTCAAGGATTTACGTTACTAAATAAAGCAGTAACAGTTTGTGTGGCAATAGAAGCTTTTCCCTTAAACCGCTTCTAGTTGTCCACATTCAATCAAGGATAAAACCTGGCTCGCTGTTGCTGTTCATGATGTCTCTACTTATGTGCTATACATTCAAGTCCAGATGCACCACCGCTCGCTTTGTTAGGTGCCACTCAGACTCAGGAGGGCCTCGGTCCGTGCTCGAGATGCGTGCACGGCTCGGTACAGTCAGCCCCTCGGTCTGCAGGCTCTACCTCTGCAGAGTCAACCAACAATGGATCAAAAATGTGTGGAAAATAATAACAAATAAAAAATAACAATACAACAATAAAATAATACCAAGTTTTAAAACACAGTATAGGAACTATTTACACGGCACTTACATTGTATTAGGTATTACGAGTGATCTAGAGACTATTTAAGGTGTACAGGAGAACGTGCACAGGTTACATGCAGATACTGTGCCATGACATATCCAGGACCTGAACATCCAAGGATTTTGGTATTGGTGGGGAGGGTCCTGGAACCATTGCCCCACGGAGGCTGAGGGATGACGCTGGTCTGTTCTTATACTGTTCCACTGCTTTTAGGACGTGGTGTCCCTTGGTTTAAGAATAACAGTGTGTGTCAGTGACTCTCACTAACAAGGTAGTGTGTAGGGAAAACACAACCCTGACGTGAAGAGTCGGTGGTCTGCTGTGGGAAGCGGGACCACCCTCTGCGACACTTCATGCCATCGTCAGGTTTGACATGTATGTTCTATTTCATGAGGAGGAATTTTCCACCTACTAATTTCAACTAGTAAATTATTAAGGCATCCCCACCTTATAAATAACATCAAAATCAATGTAAATCCTTTCTCTTCAAACTCAAAATTATGTAATATACTATCAGCTTCTCTAGAAATCATGGGCCGGCCTGGTGGCGCACTGCTACAGTGC
>NW_007732570.1:8036-9966 GCF_000696425.1 Galeopterus variegatus | reverse complement strand
TCCTTCCTTCCTTCCTTCCTTCCTTCCTTCCTTCCTTCCTTCCTTCCATCCTTCCTTCTCAGCACCCACATATGAGTAAGAACATGCAGTATTTCTCTTTCTGTGTCTGGCTTACTTCACTCAACATATTTTTCTCCAAGCTCATCTATGTCCCAGCTAATGGCAGAATTTCATTCTTTTTTATGGCAGAGTAGTACTCCATGGTATACATATACCACAGTTTCCTTATCTGGTTGTCCATCGATGGACATTTAGGTGGGTTCCATGGCTTGGCTATTGTCAACAGAGCTGTGATGAACATGGGAGTGCAGGTGTCCCTTCGTCGTGATGATTTCCATTCCTTTGGATGTACACCCAGAACTGGGATTGCTGGATTGTATGGTAGTTAGAGAGTAAATCAAGTTTAAATGAAGTCATTAGGGTGTGCTGTAATGCAATATGACCAGTGTCCTATAAAAAGGGCAGAAACAGATGAGGAGAATGTCACGTGAAGGGGAAGGCAGAGGTCAGAGTGGTGTTTCTATAAGTCAAGGGACACCAAGAATCACCAGCAGCCCCCAGAAGCTGGAGGAAAGTCCTGCCACAGACTCTCCCTCAGGGTCCTCAGAAGGAACCAACCCGGTTGACATTTAAACTCAAACTTCCAGCCTCCAGAACATCAAGACAATAAACTTGTGTTTTTAAGCTACAAAGTTTGTGGTTCTTTGTAACAGTAGCCCTAGCAAAAAAATACAAAACTATTCCCAAAACAAGGATGATTAACTTATATTCTAAAGCGCACACATACACTACTATCTTTCTACATTTAAAGATCACAAATTTGAAGAATGTTTGATGCTATCATAAAATGTTCACATTATAATAATGAGTAAAATCAGGAGCAGGTTTATTAAATGTTTTATCAGTAGGATTAATGCCTTTTAAAGTTAATTTAAAAACTCAAGCGTGTATTTGGATAATGTGGGTAATGCAGGTCAATGAACTCTATATACTTTAGAAAAGGAAAAAAAATTCAGCTTAAAACATTTTGGGAAATTGGTTTAGTTGTATACATTCCCTGCATGTATTAAATATTCCATCCTAGCCAAAAGCCCACCAGCCAAACCAACCAACTGAAAAACAAAATACAGAAATAAACCTCTGGGACCAGATTTTCGCATTTTCATGCAGTTTTAAGGTTTTGTCTACCTCCTCTCTTCTAGGGAGTCCAGAGACAGAACATAACTTAGAAATGTCTTTTATTTGGCCCATCCCACTCATGCATTCATTTAGTTAGTCATTTACTCATTTTAAACACCAAAGTATTTCTCATAAAATAATCTGGAGTTTGAGTCTCTCTTGGAAAACCATGAGTGGTATCAACTCTGGGCTGGACTTCCCCCGCACACGGACCCTCCTGTCGCGAGTGCTGGCTTTCCACCCCAGTGCCCACCAGGCCTCTCCAGGGGCATCGGTGTCATTTACTGAAATCCTGGGAGCTGAGGATTTGAGTCTCTCATCTCCTGACCAATGGGTCGAATCCCACCCCCTAAATACTTGTGAAGATTCTTGAATCCCTATAAATACCGAACAAATCTGTATACTTAATACATTAAAAAAATATATTATTTCATCTAATCCAAAAACTTGTTTAACATTGAAAGAAAACTTTGGAGACCACAAGGATTCTCTTATTTATCAAAAATCAACAGGCATTTAAGTCTAGACACACGTTTTCATCTTGTTGCTGTTTTGTTCGTGGTAGTGCACCTTTCTTAAAAACTTAGTAGATTTCTCATTTATTTGACTCTAGGAAGATCCACTCACGAACAACCATGCCCATGGTTCTTTTTCAAACACACTTTATTCCTTCAGTCTCCTCCTTCAGGACCCCCTTTTCTGCAGGGTAAAGACCTCGATTGTGCCTTTGCTCTAAGACTTCATAATTCAC
>NW_007732570.1:4793-6227 GCF_000696425.1 Galeopterus variegatus | reverse complement strand
GTTCCAGGACTTACACCAAGGACACCATCAGCTTCCCTGGTTCTGAGGCCTTTGGACTTGGGCTGAGCCACACAACCAGCATCCAGTTTATAGACGGACTATCGTGGCACTTTTCTTCATAGTCACGTGAGCTAATTCCCCTAATAAATCCCTCTCACATAATTATAACATGTCCTATTGATCCTGTCTCTCTGGAGAACCCTGACTAATACACCATTTCATAACTATATTAGGACATTACTCCACGAACAAGGAATGGAAACACGTATTCTAGTTCCTAATCCTAGACTCTGTCCCACCAATCTTGTATTTCTCCAAATTTCCAGGTCCTTTGGTACAAGAAGTCTACTTAATGTTTTTCTCTCAGTGTGCTTTACAGTTGTCTGTGATAACGTGCGCCCCATGCGAGTGAGTCTTCTCAAAGCCATGCCAGGAGTCTGGGGATCCTACGGGAATCACACAGCATTTGCTGATAAGCAAGTTTTCTACCATTTTCAAACATGTCTCTAAAGATCTCAAATGATGTCCCTAATCATTTTTAAACATTGTTGCCATTTGAAAATCTGCAGCTGTATCTATGTAATAATTATTTTCTAATGTTTGTTGTTTCTATAATAAGGCTTGAAAGTATAAATTCTATAAAGATAANCCCCCTTTTCTGCAGGGTAAAGACCTCGATTGTGCCTTTGCTCTAAGACTTCATAATTCACGCAGAAGTTTTCACAGTGGGAGTGGTGGTCGTAGTTTGATTTGCTCTTGCATCAGCAGTGCTTTAATTGTCCTGTGCCTCTCAAGAGCTTTCTTGTTTGTTGGTTTTTATTGCTTTTGTTCTTTCAGCTTTTGTGGATTGAGTATGAGAAGTAGTCAGCCCTTTCAACACTGTAAATTCCCAGATTACGGACTCTCTCAAGTCTTTTATTTATTTATTTTTTCCCACTTGCATAGTGGTCACTTCTCTCATCGTATCTTTTTGTTTACTTTGTAAGACCATGTCAAATGCAGGTAAGAGTAACCAGAACACGCTACTAAGACCCCGTCTTCCTGATGCCTCTCCCGGGGCCACAAGTTGACAGGTGCCTCATTTTCCCCTTGTCTTACACCCATGACTATGTTACCGAACGTCTCAGCACAAATACCAGGACTGCCTACCTCCAAGTTTCCACTAACAGCTTCCTCACCGCTCACTTCCTGGGCCCTAAGCAAGTGACCTATAATTTAAGGCAGCATCTCACATCTAGGAACCAGTTTCTGTACTGACAGCATAGGCTGAGGTTATTCTGTGGTAACAGATAATTCCCCCAAACACAGTGAATTCAAACCATCAAAGTTTTCTTGTAATTCAAGATACGTGTTTATTTCAGGTCATCCAGGGCTCTGCTCTTCAGAGACACAAAGATACCTAATCAACATAGTAGCCATTGTTTTGAATTTGAC
>NW_007732570.1:0-4367 GCF_000696425.1 Galeopterus variegatus | reverse complement strand
ACACAGCATTTGCTGATAAGCAAGTTTTCTACCATTTTCAAACATGTCTCTAAAGATCTCAAATGATGTCCCTAATCATTTTTAAACATTGTTGCCATTTGAAAATCTGCAGCTGTATCTATGTAATAACTATTTTCTAATGTTTGTTGTTTCTATAATAAGGCTTGAAAGTATAAATTCTATAAAGATAATCACATCTAAGAACTTACAAGTGTGTTTAATTACACAACAGTTATGCTTATATCTTGGTATATATGAAAATGATTACTTTATTCAAAGATACCGTCAACATAATTTTGGAGTCTTCCTGATAGTTCAAAGAATACACCAGTAACTGTGCTTACCTTAATGCCATGTTGTGTCTAATTAGTTGAGGTGGGGAGTGCATACTTTAAAACATAAAGAATTAGAAACAGAGACCTATTTTTAGACAGTCTCTAAAAATTGCTTATGTGTTGAAAATACATAAGATACTTTTAAAAACACTGAAAAAAGTGGGCAACGTAGAGGAACTACCAGAGCGAAAGCAGAGTTTCCCTTAAGTGCCAGTGATTACCCATACGCTGGCACGCGAACACCCTGAGTCAAAGACACTGCGAGGGATGGGAACGTCCCCTGGGCAGGGAGCAAATGGAAAGGAAAAATACCAGCTGTCCCCAGTTGCTGACGGGAAAGAGGCATAGACCAACAGAAGCCAACGTTTGTCCTGAGCGTTCAGGTCACTCCAGGTTCTCCCCACCATCTGCTCTCTCCTCTTCCCACCCCTCACAATTCCTTGGAAAAAGAAACATTCCGTTAAGTATAAAAACAGACAAGGAAAGAAACCTTGTGGGATGTGGGGAAAACATACAGAATTCAAATGCTCCTTCATGCTGTCCCGAATGAACGTGGAGCGTGGAATTTCCAGGGGAATCTTAGGATTCCAGAGCTTCCAAGACCAGCATTTTTGGTGGAGCTGCTGTGTAAACATACACATTTACTGTCTTTTAAAAGAATAAAGTTTGTATGAATCTACCACAAATTCCAGGGCCCTGGAGAATTGGTTAAAAAATCCATTTAAAGAGATAGATATCAGTTTTGTTGTTGAAAGTTATAATAAATTTTTATTTTTTGTTTGTAATGGATCATCTAAAAAATGAGAATTTTTTTCCTAGGAGTAGTCGCTTTTGTCTTTTGGGTTTTTGTTTGTTTGTTTGTTTGTCATTTAATTTTCCCAGCACCACAGCCTTCTAAAAAATTCATATAGCAAATAAGATAAGAAATATGTATATCCTCAACATTAAAATTGTTTCCTAGACTAAATTTAAGTTCTACAGAAAAAATAAATTCTGGAAATTGGTCATTTAAGGAGTGGAACTGTTAATAGTCATAACAGTACACAAAAATCTGACATATCATAAGCTTGATTATCATCTACACAAGGTGATGAAATTTGGGGATTAGCAAGTGGTAGGAGACTGGGTATATCCTCACATTCGGTCTCGAACAGGGTATGAATGTGGCCTCCCTTCCCTGGATCCAGGTGGTGAAATGTAGGCCAACTAGAGTCAAGACACAAACATAGAAAAGGGTCATAGAACAGAGGGGCACTCATAATTAGGTCATGTCACATGATCAACAAATAATGACAACTCGGTATCCTATGAGGCAAAGATGTATATCCCAGAGTAATTTATATAGTTGTAGGAATGTTTACATCATTGCATTTTTTCCCAAATGATTCAAACCTTCTCTACATCAAAATTCACAATCCATTGCAGTGATATTTGAGATAAGCAAGACCAGATTCCTGAGTGATATTTTAACAGGTAATCTACTCCAGCTGACCAAGCACACGTTTCGTTCAGATTTCAGATTCTGCTGGAACACACAGTGAAGTGGGGACTTGGTGACTCACATGTGACCTGTCAGAATGACACAATAAAAGATGATTTCACTGAGCTAAAAGTTGTTTCTATCAAACTTCCAAATCAGGAACAGGGTTCCCTCTGAAGTAACACAGCACGAAGCACCCTGTCCCCCACGCTCCGTACTTCTCGGCATTTGGATGCCCACCGTACAGCTCCTCTAATTATTCCTCTTAGGAGCTCAGCATCTCTATTTGCATCCAATCTGCATATGTGATTCTTTCAAGTTCCTTTGTTATATTGGTGGGTCTTCTTGAAACATGCTTCAGTTTTTCAATAAATTTTTAAAATTTGTTAAATACTTAATTCAATACTTGAGATGTGACATCGTGGAGCATAGCAATTTGCTTGTCTTCAAGTCGTAGCACCCTACCTCAGTGCTTGGCCCACGGAAAGGTCAGATAAGGAACAGAATAAAGCCAGTCTGTCTCCTCAGAATAGCATTAAATTTGGGGATGACCATATTACTCCTTTGAATGATTCTGAACTTGCAGACAGCTAAAGACCTTTTCCCACTTTTTCTGTTTTTATGGGAAGAGCCTTCCCGTGGCTCCACCTGTATATCTACTTTTGCAAAATAGAATCACAGTTATTTTTGCTTTATTTTCTATACATTTCCACATTTTAAATTTTTCTACAATAAGCATTTAAGATATCCATTAAAAATAAGAATATTAGACAACATACTTTGATTATCCCCAATGCAAGAGATTTAGCATACATTTATTTCTTCTGTTCACTTTCCTCCCATCTCAGCCACAATCCCATCCCACCCTGTGCCTCCCAGAAAATCCCTGTGGCATGAATTCCTATGTGGAGGAGCTCACTGTTTGGTGCAGTGAGATAGAAATAAATCAACCAGGTTACAGTCGTGACACGTGGGAGAGAGATTTACACACCATAAGATGGAAGCAGGTTTTAAATAATTCAGGAGCTCAGTGAGGATGTGGCAAAGGTGGAAGGGGAAAGATTAGCAGGAGACAGAGCTGGAAAGACAAACGTCTGCTGGGAAGACCTTTGTAAACTACACTGAGCGTTCCCTGCTTTGCTCTGGAGGAACAGAGAAGCCCTGGGAGTTTTTAAGCTGTGGAGTCAAGTGGGATTTGTGCCATATATAGACATCTCCAGTGGAAACGGGGAAATTGGATCTTCCAATTCACCGTCATAGGAGCTCATGGCTTAACTATTATAAACTATTGATTTGTTTGCAGGATTTGGAAGTCTTCCAACTGTGCGTCTCCTCTGGCTCGATTCCTATTCTACGTGCCACCGTTCCCCAGTCCCAGAGACCAGTTCCTCCTTCATGCTGTCTGCTTGTGTTGTTCATCTGGTCTCGAGCAGACATGCTCTGATTTGTTCTCGACACCCAGCAGCCCTTCCTCTCACCGGAGGGGAGGCCTGGGTGAGAATCTCCCGTCAGAGTCTTGGCGCACTATTAAATCATTAATTAATTTTTCCACGTCTCATTTCACCTTCTTAAAATAAAGATTATAATAATGCCTACATCACACGTGATGACAAGTAAATAAAAGGATGTATTAGGAAACCTGTTAGGATGAGAAGGGGCCTTATCCCCTGCACTGCTGTTTCTCTAAAAGAACTCAAAGCAAAATTTGCTTCTATAATTTATGGAAGCACAAGCAGAAATTCCTAGAGATTTTAAGCATAATTCATCACAGAAAAAGCTTGGATCCATCCTGCTAACAATAATAGATGTGAAGCCTCAGGATGATATTTTTGATAAAATTCCAAAAGGGTTGAAAGTTTGAATATTCCCATGTATTAAAAGCTCAGAAAGAAATCCTGCTCTCTTTTATGTTTCCCAAAACCCTTTTCTTTCAACTGTTCCAAAATGCTAGCTGCAGGGCAAAATAAGACAAAGACAATGTGTTTCTATTCAAGAAATGTTAAAATAAATATGTAATGATTTCTTGGTCGAAGTTTTCCTTTCCCAAGATAAAAATACTTTGGTCACATATGATAACTATTAATGTAGCCTTTGCAGATTTGGAAGCATGGGATTCCTACAACAATTTACTAGCTGACAAGTGAGACAGTGGAGCACTCAGAGTTCAGAGGATCGGGAAGCCGACCAGAAGTTGCTGCAAAAGCTCTGTGCCTCAGCACGGCACAGGAAAGGGACTCACATCCCGTCTAGCAGCCGCGGAAATGGCTGTCTGCGGATGTCCCCGAGTGAAGCACCCATGGCACCCTGCACTAAGTTTTCCCTTAAACTTGGTTTCTTCCTTCTTTAAGTCTAACACGACGTGCTGCTGCTTCCAGTGTGACTGCAGGTGTGACAGACGAATGTGGTGAGGATATTCCAAAAGGCCTGGCTTTTATTGGATCCTTTGTCAATAATTTATCAAAAATATCTCCTGGCCCCTCACCCTCCATACGCCCTTTGCCATAAAATATGGTCTTCACATTTTGCCTGAAATGAGTATCACTTGCTGCTGA
>NW_007732569.1:112911-129951 GCF_000696425.1 Galeopterus variegatus | reverse complement strand
CAAAAAAAAAAAAAAAAAAAAAAAAGATCCAGTCACGTTACGTTATTGCCCTTGTTCCCTTTGCCATGGGAGGTATTTCTCGCCATCTCAAAATGGAACTCTTGATTTTATTTTCTCATATATTTATTTGTACCAGTAACTGAGCGAGGTTGGATATTGACATCCCGAAGTTGATATATCTACTGCAGCCTAGCATGACATATGTCAAAGGTGCCCAGATATTTGTGGAATTAAATTAGCTCTGGATGAGTTATTATCTTCTGCTACATAGTAGAGGTTGCCCTAATGTTAATGGTAAACCTGCCCTCCCTTGCTTATAATCCTCTATATCACTGCGCAGGGAGTAAACAAGTAGGTATAAGGGGAACAATTAAATATGTTGTAGTATATTGAATAGCCATTAAAAGTTATGTTCTTGAGGGCTGTCTGGTTAGCTCAGTTGGTTAGAGTGCAGTGTTACAATACCAAGGTCAAGGGTCTGGATCCCTGTGTTGGCCAGCTGCCAAAAACAAAAAAAAATTATGTTCCTGAGAAATATTTTGTTTCATAGAAAAATGCTTACAATATAATAATGTTAAGTAAAGACAGTAAGATTCTGAATTTTTAAAGATTAATATAAACATGCATGGGAAAAAGGCAAGAAGGAATTAATCAATTAGGTTTGGGTTTTGTAGAGGAATTTTGTTTTTTGCATTTTCCAAGTTTTTTAGAATGAATGTATTTTGTAAGAGAAAGGGAGATACTTAGAAATAACTAATTCTCCAGAAAGTTCCCTGCAGGGATCTACATGTAAACAATGTCCATTTTATTAAGTTGTTTGGCCTCGTTGGGCTCTTTGGTTCAGTTGGAAAATTACTCCAATATTGAGTACAAAATAATAGTAATAGTAAAAATAGTAATAGAAAGATAATCGACTTTTATAGCATCACTCTGTAGAGAACTTGGAAATTTTGGTTTTGTTTTGTCATGAGTAAGGGGCATCGGAAGGTTGTTTCTGGGTTTGAATTCTGGCTCTTCTGCTATGGGTTGTGCAGCCTTAGACAGAGACGTAACTGCTTGGTGCCTTTGTTTCCCCTGCGTGGAAGGAGAGATAATAATACCCACAGTGTAGGGTTGCTGTAAGAATTAAGTGACAACACACAACAGCATCACTGTGGTGTATTTTTGAAATTACTTTTCCTGTTTTAATATTTGGACTAATTTTTGTTTTCATTGAAAACTTGTTATACCTAACATCCAATGATCTTAATGTTCCAAAATAGAATTTTATTTTACAATTGAAAAAGATATTTAGGGCCGGCCCGGTGGTGCACTGCTACAGTGCGCCGCTTGGGAGCGCAGCGGCGCTCCCGNTACTCTGGTATCACAGCGCACACTTCTCAGGATTGCGCTGTCTCCTGGCACGGCCACTCCAGACCCGTCGCCATCTTGGAATGATCTAATCTCATCTATAATCATTTTAATAGATGCAGAAAAAGCACCCAACAAAATTGAACATAAATTCATGATGAAAAACTCTCAGCAACTCAGGAAGAGGAAAACTTCCTCAGCTTGATAAAGGACATCTATGAAAACCTAAAAACTAACATCACAATGGTAAAAAACTAAATGTTTCCTTCCTAAGATTAGGAAAAAACAAGGATGCTCACTCTCAAAACTTTGATTCACCATTGTAGTGGAGGTCCTAGCCAGTACAGTGAGACCAGGACAATAGATAAAAGACATACAGATTAGAAAGAAAGGAACAGAACTGTCTTCATTCACAGATGCCATTATCATCTGCAAAGAAAATTCTAGAGAATCAACAAAAAAGATACTAGAACTACTAAGTGAGTATAGTAACTTTGCAACATACAAGGTCAATATGCAAAATCAAATATATTTCTATATTCCAGCAATAAGCAATTAAAAATTAAAATTAATAAAACCTATTTACAATAACATCCCAAAATATGACATACTAGGAATAAATTTAGCTACAGAACATTGCTCAAAGAAATTTAAGAAGATCTATATTAAGAGAGAAAGTATCATGTTCATGGATCAGAATATTGAACATTTATAAGATGCCAATTCTTTCCAAATTGACCTATAGATTTGGTACAATCCCAATCAATATCCCAGAAGGTATATTATAGAAATTGACAGGCTGATTCTAAGATGCAAAGAATCTAGACTAGCCAAAACACTTTGAAAAATAAGAACATATTTGGAGGACTAACACTAATTGATTTCAAGACTTACTATAAAGCTAGAGGAGAGGAGTGATCAAAACAGGACGGGTATTGACATAGAATAGGCATATAGATCAATGGAATAGAATAGATCACCTAGAAATAGACATACCATATATATAATCATTTGATTTTCTACAATGGTACCAAGGTTATTCAATAGAGCAATGATAATACTTTCAATAATTAGACTAGAACATTTAAACATCCAAGTGTAAAAGAAATGAACCTCAAACCTTACCTCACACCATACAGAAAAAAAGATTTTTTTAGCAGAGAATTTTTTTAATTGATTATGCATATTCGAGGGGTACAAAGCTGATTGTCACCACCTGTGCCCAAGATGTGATGATCAGATCAATACTATCAGCATGCCTATTACCCCAATTTGTAATTATTCCCCATGTTTCCCACCTAGTTACTCCTCAGCCTCCCTTCCCTCCCCTCCACCCCTGGCAACCCTAGGTCTGCTCTCTCCCTCTACAAGCCCAATGCACCCCTGTGGTCTTTCTTTCCTTCCTTCTTTCTGTCTTAGCTCTCACTTATGAGTGAGTACATGTTGCACTTTTCCCTCTGTGACTGGCTTATTTCCTTAACATAATTTTCTCCAAGCTCATCATTGTTGCTGCGAATGGTAGAATTTTGTTCTTTTTTTATGGCTGAGTAGTATTCCATAGATACATATACCATGTTTTCCTCATCCAGTCATCCATCGATGCACATTTAGGTTGTTTCCATATCTTGGCTATTGTAAATAGAGCTGTGATGAACTTGGGAGTGCAGGTATCCCTTCAACATGATGATTTCCATTCCTTTGAGTATATACCTAGAAGTGGGATTGCTGGATCATATGGTAGATCTATCTGTAGTTGTTTGAGAAACCTCCATACTGTTTTCCATAGTGGTTGTACTAATTTACAGTCCCACCAACAGTGCAGGAGAGTTCCCCTCTCCCCACATCCTCACCAGCACTGTTATTTTCAGTCTCTTTGACTATAGTCAGTGTAATCAGGGTGAGATGATATCTCAATGTGGTTTTAATTTGCATTTCTCTCATGATTAGTGATACTGAGCATTTTTTTACATGCCTGTTGGCCATATATACGTCTTCCTTTGAGAAATGTCTATTCAGCTCCTTTTCCCATTTTTCAATTTGGTTATTTGTTTTTTTACTGTGTAGTTCCTTGATTTCCTTGTATATTTTGGATATTAATCCCTTGTCAAATGTATAGTTTGCAAATATTTTCTCCCATTCTGTAGGTTGAAATGTACAGCAGACCTAAATATAGGCACTAAAGTATTAAATTTCTAAAAGAAAATATACAGCAAAATCTTTGTAACCTTGGCTTAGGTAAAGTTGTCTTAGATAAAATACATAAAGTACAAACCACAAAAAAATTAAAACTTGAAAATCACAAAAATAGAAGATATTTCTCTTCAAAAAAGAACAACTTATGAAAATGAAGAGTCAAGCTGTAAACCTGAATTACATATTTGTAAAAATATATACCCTATAAAACACTTGTATCTATAACATACAAAGAATTCTTACAACTCAATAATGTAGTAACCTACTTGATTTTAAAAGAATGGTCAAAAGTCTTAAATAGACACTTAATCTCCTATTCAACATAGTGTTGAAAGTATTAGACAGAGCAATCAGAGAAGAGAAGGAAATAAAGGGCATCCAGATTGCAAAAGATGAACTCAAAACTGTCCCTGTTTGCAGATGACACAATCCTATATATTGAACAGCCTAAAGCCTCTACCAAAAAACTTGTAGAGTTGATAAATGATTTCAGCAAAGTTGCAGGATCCAAAATCAACACACAAAAATTACTAGCATTTTTTACTCCAACAGTGAACATGCAGGAAAAGAAATCAAGAAAGCTAGCACATCTACAATAGCCACCAAAAATATAAAATACTTAGGAATAAAGTTAACCAAGGATGTGAAAAATCTCTACGAAGAAAACTACAAACCACTGTTGATGAAAATCAAAGAGGACTCAAGAAGATGGAAAAATATCCCATGCTCTTGGATCAGAAGAATTAACATTGTGAAAATGTCCATATTACCCAAAGTGATCCACAGATTCAATGTAATCACCATCAAAATTCCAATGACATTTTTCTCAGAATTGGAAAGAAACTATCCAGAAATTTATATGGAATAACAAAAAACATGAATAGCCAAAGCAATCCTGAGCAAAAAAAAAAAAAAGGCTGGAGGCATAACACTACCTGACTTTAAACTTTACTGCAAAGCTATAATAACCAAAACAGCATGGTACTGGCATAAAAACAGACACATAGATCAATGGAACAGAATAGAGAACCCAGAAATCAACCAATACACCTACAGCCATCTAATCTTTGACAAAGGCACCAAGTCTACACACTGTGGAAGAGACTGCCTCTTCAGCAAATGGTGCTGGGAAAACTGGATATTCATATGTAGGAGAATGAAACTAGACCCACACCTCTCACCATATACCAAAATCAATTCAAACTGGATTAAAGAACTAAATAAACATCTTGAAACAATAAAACTCCTTAAAGAAAACATAGGGGAAACACTCCAGTAAATAGGAGTAGGTATAGACTTCATGAATAGAACCCCAAATCACAGGCAACCAAAGGAAAAATAAACAAATGGAATTATATCAAACTAAAAAGCTTCCAAACAGCAAAAGAAACAATCAACAGAGTGAAAAGACAACCAACAGAGTGGGAGAAAACATTTGCAAAATATACATCTGACAAAGGATTAATATGCAGAACATACAAGGAATTCAAGCAACTTTACAGCAAAAAAACAAATAACCCAATTAAAAAAATGGGCAAAGGAGCTGAATAAGCATTTCTCAAAGGAAGATACATGAATGGCCAACAGACACATGAAAAAATGCTCAACTTCACTCAGCATTCAGGAAATGCAAATCAAAACCACTTTGTGATACCATCTCACTCCAGTTAGGATGGCTAATATCCAAAAGACTGAGAATTGTAAATGCTGACAAGGTTGCAGTGAAAAAGGAACTCTTATACACTGTTGGTGGGACTGCAAAATGGTGCAGTCTTTATGGAAAATGGTATGGACATTCCTCAAACAATTACAGCTAGATCTACCACATGACCCAGCTATCCTACTGCTGGGAATATACCCAGAGGAATGGAAGTCATCAAGTCGAAGGTATACCTGTTCCCCAATGTTCATTGCAGCACTCTTTACAATAGCCAAGAGTTGGAACCAGCCCAAATGTCCATCATCAGATGAGTGGATAAGGAAACTGTGGTATATCTACACAACGGAATACTACTCTGCTATAAAAAAGAATGAAATACTGCCATTCACAACAACATGGATGGACTTAAAGAAACTTATATTAAGTGAAACAAGTCAGGCACAGAAAGAGAAATACCACATGTTCTCACTTATTTGTGGGAGCTAAAAATAAATAAATAAATATACAAACAAATAAAATGTGGGGGGAGAGGAAGACCCAACAATCACAACTCCTTGAACTTGTTAAGACAAGTGAACAGGTATGAGGTAGTGGAGGTGGGGGAAGAGGGAGGGGAGAGAGGAACAGGTAAAGGGACACAAATATCAACTACAATGTACATTGAGAAGTTAAAATTTAAAAAAAGAATATATGTGAATGGCAAATAAGTACAAGAAATGATTCTTTACATCACTGATCATTAGAGAAATGCAAAAGACATACCACAACACACACTTTAAAATGGCCAGTAATAAGAAGGTGGACAATACCAAGTCATGGAAAGGATGTGAAGCAGCTGACCTCTTATACATTCCTGAAAGAAATGCAAAATGGTATAGCCATTTTGGAAAATGATTTAGTATTTTCTCATAAAGTTAAACATACACTTACCATACGACACAGCAATCCCACATCTAGGTATTATTCCAAGAGAAATGAAAACATTTGTCCACACAAAGACTTGTACATGAGTATATAAAGACACCTTTTTCATAATAGCCAGAAACAATCCAAACGTGTATCAATTTATAAATCTAAAGACAAACTGTGCAATATCCGTAAAAAGCAATGCTGCTCACCAATGAAAAGAATGAACAATGTGGATGAATCTCAAAAACATTATGCTAACTGAATGAACCCAAGACACAAAAGAATGAATGTTATATGATTCTATTAATATGAAAATCGAGACAATACAATTCTATCATGAAAACAAACAGATCAAAGATTGCCTGGGCCAGGGCAAGGAGGAGATTGTTTGCAAAGGTAAATAAGGAAACTTTTCCAGATGCTAGAAATGTTCTATATCTTGAGGTATACATTTTTCAAACTTTATCAAAGTATATTAGTACAATTGGTGAAATTCATTGTATATAAATTATGTGTCAATTCGTAAACAAAAAAATGAAAGTTTCAGGCGCCAAAATAAGTATTTGGTATTTATTTTCAGAAAAGTGACAATGGCTATATTTCACAAAATATTTTACCATATATTTTCCTCAAATATTTGACCCTCCATTAGTGTATTTAAAGTATTATTTGATTTACATGAAGCTTTGTAGGAACACATCTAAATCTAGATACAAGAAATGTTTATTGTACCACTATCAAAAATAGTGTTTTATCAGGAAAAAAGTGATCTAAGTTTTAAAGATGATGGAGGAGACAACACATACAGGTCTATTCTCAGATTATTCCACCAATTTTTTTGTTGCATATATGAGGATAGTTCAAAGAGTTCATGGAAAAAATAGAATTAAAAGACAGTACAAATCTTTCCATGAACTTTTTGAAATACGCTTACATACTCTATTACTTTGGGAACACCAAAATTAATCACTGTAACCAAAAGTGATTGCATTTTGCTTTTTTCCATTGCAAGGGAGAAATACAACTGATTACTCTTGGTATCTGAGCCAAGAAAAAAAAAGGCCTAAAGAAACATAAATATAAATGGAAGTATACAAACTGCCACTTCTTTTCCTCAGAGTAGATCTTCAGGATAGGATGGGGAAGGAGGGATTATTATAATTAATTATAAACACTGAAGATTCTCAGTGTGCTAGGTACTCTGCATAAATACATTGCCTGTAAGTTAATGAATGACATTGATTTGAAACACATGACACAGCTTCTTTATATTTCCAATAAATGACTAACACTATTTTATAATCAGTTCTATTTTTTTCACTAGAATTACTCCATTAATAAGTGACTTTTTAGGGGCCGGCCCGGTGGCGCACTGGATAAGTGCGCCGCTTGGGAAGCGTGGCGGCGCTCCCGCCCGAGGGTTCGGATCCCACGTACAGACCGGTTACGGCTCACTGGCTGAGCGAGGCGCGGGAGCAACGCCGAGGGTTGCGATCCCGTTGCCGGTCCCCGGTCCGGTACGGGGGCAACACTGAGGGTTGCGATCCGTTGCCGGACACGGAAAAAGATAAAAGACAAAAAATAAATAAATAAGTGACTTTTTAGATCATATGACTATAAAATAAATTATACAATTATGTAAATCATATGTAAGCAAAGATAAATTCAGGGTGCTTTCTTTTTTTCAATTAATGTCAAGTTGTTTCTTCAGAATATGCAGCATTTTATAAAACTCTCAGGCAAGTTAGATCATAGATCAACAAATATTTATGAAACTCCTATATTCTATGACACTATATTCCACATGTAGGGTCCCAAGCATTTTAACTTTAGTTGAGGAAACAAGATACTTAAATTCAGGTATACCATTTCTTCAGAGCAACATTGGCACACATCTGTGCCCTTAAATTATTATGCCTATTCAAAATTTACCTGTCAATGTTTGGCTGACTTTTTCAGACCCCTTTCTCTAAAAAAAAATAAAATGAAGTGTATCTCTCTACTCTTAAACAAAGATTACAGAGCCCCTTCTTTCTTTTACACAGAAGTGTTCATTTTGGAAAATGTGCATCTGCCAGAAATAAAAATGTAAAAAGGCATGTAGAGAAGGAGCTAAACACAGAAAAAAAAGAGGGGTGAACTGGACATTTAACAAATTACCCAGAAAAGAGTAACAGCACCTCAATTTTATGAGACCACAGGCAAAAACATATGAAAATTGAGTTTATAAAACAAAGCCCTGTAAAATAAAGTAATTCATTCCCAACTTCAAATTCCTTTTATGTGAAATTCTAGTATATTAAAATATATTATTGTGTATCCTTTTTGCTACTAAGAGGATTTTGACTGTGTTCTAAATAGTTACAATTGGTAATAATTAGATAAAGTGGGAACTAGGGATAGGAATATAAAAAGAGGATGAAGCAAATGGCAGAGGAGGTAAAGAAGCTTTTGCATCAATATTAGATCTTACATTTTTTTGTCTTAGAAGAAAGGTTGCTGGCACATATATGCAGGATGATTTGAATATACTTTGAAATCATTTCACTAGGATCACATTGACACTGATGTAGCGGAAGGGTGAATGTCAGTCATAACACTAAATCACAGGTCATAAGATCAGAATGTGACATAGGCTCATATACTGAAGACCTCTTAGCATGAATATTAGCTCCAAAAACCAAAATAAATATATAGCAATGACACTGAAACTGAGGGAAACAAAAAGCCTAAGAAGTTTCTAATGATTCAAGTGACTACAAATAGGGTGATTTTACAATGCTCATTATTGTTCACTAAGATGTGTAATATGCATCTCTAACCTCTTTATATGGAGTTCACTCTTAATTGTTGCTTTTTAGTGAATCAAACATATATTTGATAAGATCTTTTCTAAATTTACTTGTGACCTCGGTAAAGAGAAAATGAGTCCTAAATTAGGGCAGGAACAATGAAAACAGCAGGTCACAGAAAATGGTAAGTATTCTAGCTTCATAATGGTGAATGGTAATGCTTCAAGACAATTTAGGGGGAAATATAAGAAGCTTCACATTTGAACATGTTGCCATATGAGAAAGTTTTGATGCATCCAGACCACATGATTTTTATTACCAAAAATAGTTTCAAATAAGATTGTAAACTCAAAAAAAAAAAAAAATAGGGAATCTATGGAATAGAATTGTGGTGAATATCAACATTTAAAGACTGAAAGGATAAAGAGGACTCATCCAGTAAAGCAGTTAAAGGAAGAACTAAAAGAGAAATTCGTTGTAGAAAGGAGAGGGAGTGATTAGAATTGAGTAGTTCTTCAGCCTAAGTGTACAAGGGTATTGTGCTGCTATAACAGAATACCTAAGGCTGGGTAATTTATAAAGAACAGAGGTTTATTTGGCTTACGATTCTGGGACAGCTGCATCTGGCACGGGCCTCAGGCTGCTTCTACTCACGGCAGAAAGTGGCAGGCTGCTGGCAGGTATGAGCAGATCACATGGCCAGAAGAAGCAAGAGAGAAAGAGGAGGTGCCAGTGTTCTTTAAACAATCAGCTCTCAAGGGAACTAATAAAGTGAGAATTAACTCACTACCCCACCCCCCAGGGAGAGCGTTAATCAATTCATGAGGGATCCACCCCCATGACTCAAACTGTCACACTGTGGATCAGATTTCCACATGAGTTCTGGGAGGACAATACATCCAAATTCCATCAACAAGGTACACTGAGTCAGATATTATAATGTATTACTGGAGAAAGTCTTGAAATATTAAGGCTAAGTATAATGAAACAATGCATAGTTAATACAAAAGAACAAATATCTGGAGGGTTCAGCTCTGGGAAATTGAAAAAACAAAAAACAGTAGAATGCTACTACTAAGTTTTCAAGACAAATTACAGTGCACATAAAAATGCTTTGAGCTAAACACTCTTAGAATTAATAAACTGTCTCGATATTCAATATAAATTCACATGATTTATACCTAAGATTCATCTACATTCTACAGAAGGAAAAAAACAAACATTTTCTCCCTTCTTCTAAAGGATTTCTGAACTCTGGGAGAAAGTCTGTAATGATTAATAGAGGGCTGCTAAAAATTTGTGTTTATAGAAAAAATTTAATCTTTTACACATAAATCTGATACTTCAGGCCAACTATCAATAAAAATTATGTTTTGAGTTTTTTCCCCAGGGAAATTACAAGTTATATTGGATTTTCTAGAGCTTTCCTATGTGAAGCACATCATACTTTAATTAAATGGTTAGCTGGACATAAGGACAGAGTATATGACAGTATTCCAGTCTGTCTCTACTCTCAGCTCACCTTAAGTTTGGTGTCATGATAAATAACCAAATGCCACATCTAATAATCATTTAACAGGGACAATATTTTGGAAATATTAAACCAATATAAATTTCCCCTAGGGGCCGGCCCGGTGGCGCACTGCTACAGTGCGCCGCTTGGGAGCATGGTGGTGCTCCCGCCGAGGGTTCGGATCCCACATACAGACCGGTTCCCACTCACTGGCTGAGTGAGGTGTGGGAGCAATGCCGAGGGTTTAAATGCCACATCTAATAATCATTTAACAGGGACAATATTTTGGATATATTAAACCAATATAAATTTCCCCTAAATTATGATGACTTACACTTCCCTGCCTATTTTATCAAATAGCATATTGGATTAAATTAGGGGACTTTGTGGGCAGTGAGGCTTGTTCACTTTCCCTGACACAAACTAGAAACATTTCAAACCCTCCTTAAGGAAATGCTGTGTTCAAAATTGTACCCCCTAAATTATGATGCCTTACACTTCCCTGCCTATTTTATCAAATAGCATATTGGATTAAATTAGGGGACTTTGTGGGCAGTGAGGTTTGTTCACTTTCTCTGACACAAACTAGAAACATTTCAAACCCTCCTTAAGGAAATGCTGTGTTCAAAATTGTACCGCCCAGGCAGTGGGTTAGAAATGGTTCAGAGAGGGATCTGGGTAGAGAAAGACTTGGAATACCCTCTGTCAAGACTCCCCAGTCATAGGGATGGGATGGAGACCTAGGAAGTATCTAGATTCCCAAAGCCCTTTGAAGGGTGAACAGAATATAGCCAAAAATTAACAGTTAGTGAACTCAAGTGCTTATGGTCACCAAGTTACTAATTTGAGTCAAGACATGTTTGACTCCAGAGATAGTTTTATCCCTCTCCTTCTTGGGATCCTACAATACAAGTAGTTTCTGACTACTTTTAGAAGAGTGAAATTCTCTCATCTAGCATTACCTGCCCTAAGATTTTCAACCCCATCCTTCCTGACTCCACAAAATAATACGTGCACTTCTTGTCTCTTTAATTGTGGCTACTTCTCATTTCGATAACTTTGCTCCTGCTAACCTCCTTTCCATTAGTTCACATACACTGCTAGTTTCAAAACCTAATGAAATTACCTAAATTATCCCTTAATGAAGTATGAAGTATAAATTACCTTTTTTTGGAAAATTACTTGGCAATCCATACAAAACACTTTAAAAACAGAAAATAAACCTATGTCCAGGGATTCAATTTTTCTGACAAAATATAATCAAAGATACAAAGATTTATGCATAAAGATAATTCATCAGAACATAATTTCCAACAGAAAACTAATGGAAACAACCTAAATGAATGTTTGGTATGGGTTAGATGACTCAGGAAAAGAGTGAAAATAACAGAATCTCAGTAGGAAGTGATTAAATAATCATCATGATACATTTTTATAATGGAATATTATGCAATCATTAAAACATTTGCTCACATAGGAATATGAGTAATATATTATGCTGTGAAAAAGGACAGTATATTTATAAAGTTTCCAATTTTGAGTATATATGAAAACATGTATGCTTATGTACATAAATCAACATGAAAAAATGCACAAAAAATGTTAACTTATTTGTCCATTCCTTCAGTGCTCATTCATTTAAAACACATACACACACATTTATTTACTATCTAACTTCTCAAAGGAAAAAAGACATAGCCCCCACCCTATGCAGTTGATGGTCTAGTAAAGAGTGTACATTTAACAACTAATTTCAACAAAATTATCTTTATGCATTTTTTTGTTTATTCTGTGTCTCTATAAATTGGAAACTCCATGATTATGACGTTTGTCACTGTTATCCACAGCATTCACCGTAGAGTACAGGATCATAAATATTTCATGAATGTTGAGAAAGTTCAGAGGCTATGCAGGAGCGTACTGGTGGGGAGACCTAAAGTAATTTAGCAGGTTTGAAAGCTTTTTTGAGAGCAAGTGCCATTTAAAATAAAACCTTAAGAATAAGCAGGAACTAGCCAAGTAAAGAAGGTTGGGAAGACTATTCCAGGTAGAAAATGGCTACAGATAAAGGAAAAAATGTTATCTCTAGGTAAGGGATTATAGGTGATTTCTTTCTATTTTCATCAATGAACAAGTATTTTTGTGGTAATCAGAGAAACAATATTCTGAACAAAATAGATGTAAAGTCTCTCATTTCTTAGAGATCATCCTGATTCTACACGTTTATTTTCTTACTTTGAATTGTCCCTTAATTAACATGTAATACTGAATAAATTATTGCAAATTCAATGTTCTACTCTAGAAATATCTTATATTTCCTCCTAGATTTTAAGTCCTGTCAGGAAAAATTACACTTTCTTTCTTTCCTTTATTTTATATCTTCCATAGCACTGGTATTGTGCTGTGTATTTATGTATTTAAAAGCTAGTTAAATAATATATATATGCTATAAACAGTAATTGAATCCATGAAACCTATAATTCCGATATTATTATCTGATGACTAGTTATCATTCCAATGACTTTACAGAGCTAGTCTCAGAGGAATCAAGAATTATGAAGTTTCCTTTTAGACAGCTTTTTGAAGAAATTCTCTTCATCTCATAAAAATACTTTATACTTGGATTGGAATAAAAATTAATGTTATTTATTATTTGAAAATCTCAGAGGCAGATGTTTTTATTTCTTTTCAGGATAAAGAGGAGGGGGAAAATATTCTGATGGTCAAAGTAACCATGACTACAGTTGTCAGATTCATAACAAGTGTTATTTTCATACACTTCGTGTTGGTTAAAATAATAATCTATTCTTGAAAATAAAATCTGGTTTTGGTGAACCATCTTGTCATATGCAACCAAGTTCTTTGAATTATTCACCAATCCAACAATAATTAGCTTTTAGGAGTAATTCTTTTTCCAGTAAATTCCATAGTGTAGAGAACTCTTAAGGGACCAGAAGTGTCCCCAGCCCCCCAAAACATTCAGGATTATTACTTTGGTCACTACTAAGATCATAAATCCCTTTTAACATTGTTTTCTCCATTCCTAAGGGTGAAAAATAATTCTCAGCTTCACCATTCCAGTGCCAGGTGTAAAAAGTGGCACAAATTTGATAGGGGCTGTCAAGGAGAAAGAGCCACAGTGCATCATTAACTCTGTCACTAGAGAGACCCAATCCCTCATCAAAGCCAGTGAGTCTTGCTCCCCTGAACAAACGGAATATAGACCCTCACATCTAAAACTGCATACTAGGCTATTAAATGATCTTTTCCAATTGTTATTTCTGCTGTCTAAAACTTCAAACTATCTTCAGACAATATTTCAGCTTCTTTGAGGACATTTCCTAAATAGAACACATAATGTGTATAGTTATTTAAACTAACACTCAAATGGGCTGAAAATAGGTTTACATTTCCAAAGAACCTCTGTGAGTAAGTAGAGTACATTATTCTACTTTAAGACTGGCACTCTGTTCATACTAATATAATAGTGACTTTATTACTAGGTACAAGATTTTACCTATCTGAGTGATTTTAATTCTGTTCATTTTAGCAAAATTTTATGATTAGAACCGTCTTCATAATTGACCTAAAGCATCTGAAATGCTCTATATTTTGACAGCTAGAAACATGTGAATATGAAATACATCCATGGAATGGAGGCACAGTTCTACAGTAACGCAGTTTGAAGGGAATAAATGGTCCGGTCATTTCAAAGCACCAAGTGGAAAAAAACTGACCACTAAGTCAATAATGGGTGGTGAGGGTATTTCATTCTGCTGTCTACTCCACAATTCAAAGAAGGTATATGATCTAATGTCTGAACAGAGATTGGAAATGAAAAAGAACTGAAAGAAATTTTATTTTACCCTTTACCCTTGGCCAGAAATTAGAGAGAAGCTTTGGTAACACAGACTATCAAAAGTTTGCTCGGAAGGTATCTGCTCTAATGTCTGAACAGAGATTGGAAATGAAAAAGAACTGAAAGAAATTTTATTTTACTCTTTACCCTTGGCCAGAAATTAGAGAGAAGCTTTGGTAACACAGACTATCAAAAGTTTGCTCTGATTCCTTGAACTTGTTAAGACAAGTGAACAGATATGATGTTGATGGCGGGGGGGGAAGGGAGGAGAGAAAAGGAGGAATTGTTAAGGGACATGAAAATCAACTACATTGTATATTGATAAAATAAAAATAAAAGTCTGTTCTGAAGAAGACATGGAGAGGACAAGAGGAAGAGAAGAAACAGAAGATGAAGGTGAAGGTGAAGATGAAAGAGAAAAAAGACAGTGGACTATGAAAGTCCTCAGGAAGTAAAGTGGCATGACAGTAATCAAAGAAAACAACAACTTTGATGTCAGAGACCAAATGTAGATAACCGCAGCCAGAACTTTGTGATTCAGAATTTTAGTTTTTTTACTGAAAAATGTTTGACATTCAGAAGTCCAATAAGATAATTTGTAAAGAATGCCTAAAATCATCTTGTTAATGAAATGGGTAGTCATCAAAAAGGAATTGATGTTCTCTGCAATAAATACCACACTATAGTAAATAATTTATTCTTAAAATACAGATGCTCCTGAACTTATGATGGGGTTACATCCTGATAAACTCATCATAAATTGAAAATATCAGAAGTCGAAAATGGGGGCCGGCCCGGTGGCGCACTGGATAGTGCGCCGCTTGGGAAGCGCGGCGGCGTTCCCGCCCAAGGGTTCGGATCCCACATACGGACCGGTTCCCGCTCGCTGGCTGAGCAAGGCGCGGGAGCAACGCCAAGGGTTGCAATCCTGTTGCTGGTCCCCGGTCCGGTACGGGGGCAACACTGAGGGTTGCGATCCGTTGCCGGACACGGAAAAAGACAAAAAGACAAAAAAATAAAAAATAAAAAAAAGAAGTCGAAAATGTATTTAATACACCTAACCTACCAAACACCATAGTTTACCCTACCCTGTTTTAAATGTGCTGAGAACACTTAGATTATGAGCCTACGGTTGGGCAAAATCATCTAACACGAAGCCTATTTTATAATAAACTGCTGAATGGGTCATACAATTTATCAAATACTATACTGAAGTATAGCTTCTGCTGAATGCATATCAATTTCACACCATCATAAAGTAAAAAAATTGTAAGTTCGACCCTTACATTGGATTTGCGGGTATTCTGAACCATCTTTAGTTTGGAATGCTGACCTGTTCTAGAACCTTTTTCTTGCTCAATTAAACTGTTATAATTAATCTGTCTTAGATTTTTTTTAAAAAAACAATAATAACCAACCTTTCTTCAGTCCTGTCCAGTTTACAAAGTGTCTGTATGTGCATCATCATTTGTGCTAACAACCGGCCAGCGTGATGGGTGTTATTTGTCTCTGTCTTCACAGAGAGGCAGCACAGCACACAGTCTTAGATGCTAGAGTCCATGCTCTACCATTGAGTAGTCTGTGACTTTGGGCAAGTTATTTAAACTCCTTGAATCTCATTTTCCTCATGTGTAAAATGGGGGCATATATCTGCCTGATAGGGTTGTTATAAAGTTTAAATGAATCAATAACTGAAGTGCTTGAGTGCTGGAGTTAGCTATGATTTCTGCAGATAAAACTCAAGTGTTTGTAAGGATGTGGAGAAATCAGAACCCTTGCACATTGTTGGTGGGAATGAAAAATGGTGCAGCTATTATGGAAAAACAGTATGGAGATTCCTCAAAAAATTAAAAATAAAACTACGAAGAGGATCCAACAATCGCACCTTTGGGTATTTATCCAAAAGAAATAAAATCACTGTCTCAAAGAGATGTTTGCACACTCGTGTTCACTGCAACATTATTCATAATAGTCAAGATGGGAAACAAAGTAAATGTTCATCAATAGATGAGTGGATTCATCAGAAAATGTGATATACACACACATACACACTCTCAAACACACACAGCAGAATATTATTCAGTTTTAAAAAAGAATAAAATTCTGCAATATGCAATGACATGGATTAACCTTCAGGATATTATGCTAAGGGAAATAAGCCAGTCACAAAAGAAGTACTACATGATTCCACTTATATGTAGAATATAAAATAGTCAGACTCAGAGAAGCACTGAGTACATTGCTGGGGGATAGGGAGAAAGGGAAATGGGAGGTTGCTTTTCAATGGGCATAAAGCTTCGGTTATACAAGATGAAAAAGTTCTAGAGATCTGCTGTATAACATCGTGCTGACAGTAAACAATACTGTACTGTACATTTTAAATTTGAGAGGGTAGTTCTTATGTTAAATGTACTTTATTGCAACAATAAAAAAAAATTAAGGCTCATAGAACTGGCCTAATGCTACAGAGTTAATAAATATTAGAGTCAGGATTCAAATTCTAATCTTTTACATGAGGTCCAACGATTTTAAACAATCCTTAAAATCCAATCCAAGGTCCGGCCCGGTGGCGCACTCGGTAGAGTGTGGCACTTGGGAGCGCGGCGGCACTCCCGCTGAGGGTTGGGATCCCATGTAGAGACAGGTCCGCTCACTGGTTGAGCGCAGTGCGGGCGCGACACCGAGGGTTACGATCCCGTTACCGGTCACGAAAAAAGACAAAAAAATCCAATCCAAATTGGGTAAAGCAGTGTGTTATTCTTGA
>NW_007732569.1:109637-112742 GCF_000696425.1 Galeopterus variegatus | reverse complement strand
GGTCACGAAAAAAGACAAAAAAATCCAATCCAAATTGGGTAAAGCAGTGTGTTATTCTTGAAAGAGCACAGACTTTGGTACAGACTTAAGCAAAATAATAGTTCCACCACTTGGGCAGGCCACATAACAATTAGCCTCAGTTTTACTCATCTGTGAAATAGAGAAATTAATACCTGACTCATACGATCATATAAAAATTAAATGAGAACAAGTCCATGAAACCAAGATGAAGGACTTTACAAAACTTAAAATTGATTCTGTACAATATTTGGCTTCATTGGAAAGATTTTAAGGTAAGAGTTCCCAAAGCCTATAATGTTACAGTTACAAGCCACATAGGACATACAATTAGAAGGATCTTACAAGTGTGTTCCCTAATTGCAACAGGAGCAACTATTTTGACAAACTCTGAGAGTCTACTTTGGTTTTATTAGAAAATTATGTTAAAAATAGCACAAATTTTTCCATTTGCCTGTGTATTTTATAAATTTTTTTCTAGTAAAAAATGAAAACCAACAAGATGAATGTTGCACTTTAAATGCTAAAATGTACAAAACACATTTTTCATGAAATGAAAAATCACATCAATATTATTATGTATCAATTTCAGAAAACATAGAACTAATTATGTTCAATTTAACAAATTAACACTGCCATAGTCTAAGCATTCTAACATCTTTCTTTTAACTGTATGATCTCACACATTAACTCATATTAAAGGAAAAAGTTTCAAATAAATCTTCCTAAACTTTAAAAATGCCCTCCCTAACACTTTTTAACATCTTAATACAATTTAAAACAAAATACATATGGTTTGTGCATAATACATGGCATACATCTTTTATGTGTTAAAACTCAGAAGGATGTAATCCTTCAGTTCTACCACTAAATCCTAGCGAACTTTCTCTCCAGCTCACTAAATTACAGCCTAAGTTTTTGTAATTGTCAGCAACTAACACGGTTTGATTCTATGGTAAATGTTTATGACATCAATTTAATAGATGCATGTCATGTGTGAAATACAGGCTGCTGGGCTCCAAGACTAGCTATGAAATAATTTTAAAACCAGGAACATCCTTGCCAAAACAAATTATTTAATAGACTCTGATATGAATAAACATGTATGGTTTTATATTCAATAAATGTAAGTATATTAGATTCTTAGCACTGCCATAACAAAGTACCACAAATTGAGTGGCTTAAAACAACAGAAATCTATTCTCACACAGTTCTGGAGGCTAGGAGTCTGAAGTCAAGGACCATACTCTGTCTGAAGCTTCTAGAGAAGGATCCTTCCTTGTTTCTAACTTCTCATGGTACCAGCAATCCTTGATGTTCCGTGGCTTGCAACTGCATCACCCCAGTCTCTGCCCCTATCACCACATGGACTTTTCCTGTGTGTGTGTCTCTCTGTGTCTTCTCTTGTTGTGAAGATACACGTCATATTATATTTAGGACACATCCTACTCCAAATATGTTCTCATCTTAACAAATTACATCTGCAAAAACCTATTTCCAAGTAAGGTCATATTCTGAGGGTATGATGAACATAAATTTTGGGTGGACATTATTCAACCCATTACAGTAGCTTTATACTTATTTCATGCAATTTTAATCTTTAAAGTATGTTTCAGCTGTAAGATTCTGTAATTCCATAATTGTGAGACCAAAAAAATAAACCTATCTAGCACAAAAATACACATTAGATGTTTTCTAAAAATTACCAATTTTCTCATAGATAAAATGTTTATTACCAGATCAATTAATACTATATTTAAAAAAGCCAATGCCTCCTCACACTTCTGAACTTTACCCATGTAGATCTTTAGTTTAGCTATATTACTTTGACCTCAGGACAAGGTAAAAAGTCACTACATTGTTGGGATTAGAGTCGGAAACCAGGGAGAAGACCAAGAGAAGATATTGATGAGGACCCATCCCTCTTGAGTTGATTCCCTGGAGTGGAATCACTGGCTTATATGGCAAATCTATGTTTAACTTTTTAAGAACACAAACCGTTTTATCAAATCATCTGTGTAATTTTACATTCCTACAAACAATGCGTGAGGGTTCCAGTTTCTCCACATCCTTATCAACACCAAGTATCATCTGTCTTTTTTATTATAGACATTAAAATTATATTGTAATTGCAATCTGCATTCCCCTAATGAACAATGATGTGTCATGCAGTCTGCTTGGTGGTAAGTACAGAAAGATGAATAATACACAATCCCTGTCCTTAAAGCATTTAAAGTCTGAGAAAGAAAGTAAAAAGACAATCACAATGTAGCACATTAAATGTACTCATATGATCATATCGTATCTTTTACTAAATAGTTTTAGGAAATTTGAACATATTCCCTTATGACTAAAAAGTTTTGTGGAGACTCAGCTAAACAAACCCAAGAGTATATTCAAGCCATCATCCTGTCAAGTGCCTCCTCAATATACCCTGATCTTTAAAGCAATCATGTAAAACATTCTCTCAACGACTTCATTTTCTTTGAAAGGCATTTGCAGTAGTATGGAGTACAAAATAACCCTGCATTTAAGTTTCCTCAGGGAAAAAAATGACCATTATTATTTTAGGAGAATTTCCACAAAGGTGATTTCAGCAATAGATTTTTCTGGTAATGATATCAATCATTTTTGCCAGACCTTTAAAAATGTCAAATGGGTTCTATAAAACGGAGATTGAGGCAGATGATAGGATCTATAGCAATAAGCAATCCTGAACACTTCTGTTAAATAAAAATGAGTAGTTCTATACCTCTGGGCTGCTATGATTGCAAAGCCATACAAATGAGCTGCACACATGAATAAGTTTTCTTTAACCAAGTGTTAAATTATTTTTTATTTTAAATCCCTCAGATGGCCTCCCTCCAATTCCAATAAAAAGTGAAATAGGTGTAAGGAAATGTGGACCTCTTGAATTATGTACAAAGCTGAAAATATTCTCAAAGGCCCTACCAAGAAGCAAAAATTGCCATCTGAGTCTTGCATCCATGAGAACTTCATTATAGAGCTGGGAGCTAATATGCAGCCACATTCTATAGATGAAGAGTATGATGTCACATTTTTCTGAAGGATGTCACTTTTTTTTAA
>NW_007732569.1:106366-108090 GCF_000696425.1 Galeopterus variegatus | reverse complement strand
GGCACGACACTGAGGGTTGCGATCCGTTGCCGGTCACGAAAAAAAGACAAAAAAAAAAAAGGAGAAAAACATTTTCATTCCATGATTTCCCAGGTTCTACATCATTTCTCCTACCAAACCACATCACATAACTGCAGTATTTTTGTGCTGCTGAGAAGAGAAGAAAGATACCATCATCTTTATGAGAGCTCAGGGAACACTCAATAAATGTTGTTTTAAAGGGAGCACCAGGCAGAGACAGAGAACCAAAAAACAAACAAACAAACAAAAAACACCATCCAGGAAGACTTCCAATCCTGAGGATCTCACAAGCAGGTGCTTCTGAGGTCATCAAACCACTATTCATAGATATGTTGTTCTGGGCCACAGAATCCTGCTCTGGGAAACAATGTCTTGGCCATTAGCCCCAAGAGACATCAATCACTCCTGCCAAGATACAAGTTAGCTCAGAAGGGATTTCAAAACTTAACCAAGTCAAAAATTGCTTCTACACAGGTTTTCCTAATCTAATATAAACTAAAATTTGAAAAAACAAGGGAATTCTACATCACTCCAAATCCTGGTCCTTACCTACATCTCCAGTCCTATTTTCATCACTTTTATTTTTCAAGCACAAAATCCTTTGTTCCAATGTAATGGGCTATGTATTGCTTTCTATAAGACAGACTGTTTATCTTCCCACATTACTCCTTCTACCTGGAATGTCTTCCCTTTCTTCTCTTCACTTTCAAAATTCAGTCTTCAGCTTGGGTCCTAACTAATTCATGGAAATTTGCTAAGATCATGCCAGCTAACAGTNCACATTCTATAGATGAAGAGTATGATGTCACATTTTTCTGAAGGATGTCACTTTTTTTTAATGATAAAAAATATGATGTCACATTTTTTGAAGGAGGTGCAGACGGGAAGGATGAGCTTAGCTTTGGACTTGCTGATTTAGAAGTGTCTGTGTGGCATCCAAATTGAAATTCTGGTAGATAAATGGATATGTATGTCTGGCATACAAGAGAAGAATTTAGAAATTTAGATGGGTACACTAGATTTTAAAATTTAAAATTTAGATTTTTCATTATCATGACTGTTTCCACTTGGTCATTGTTGAGTTTTAGCCACCTGGACTGCATGAAGTTACTTCAAAAAGTTCATGAAAAAATGGAATTAAAAGATAATATGAATCTATCCATGAAAGATTTAAAAAGATAATATGAATCTTTCCATGAACTTTTTGAAGTACCCTCATATCCAATTTGCAAATTTTCTTTAGACACTGTCTGCACCATTTTGGAAAATTATCTCATTAAAGTCAGTACAGAGAAGATAGAGTGTTCAGTGTTCTATTTATGTCTGATTACATATACTTAGGGTCCCAGTGCTAGGGACCTCATAAAAGCTGAAGAGAACTGCCAATCCTGAAAGGCTGGAAAGGAAAAATTATTACCTACATGAATCCTGTAGGGAACTGACAATGAAAAATTACCTTAGCCCAGTGGTCCTTAAAACTTTTTCATTCCGGGCCGGCCCGGTGGCGCACTGCTGTAGTGCGCCGCTTGGGAAGTGCGGTGGCGCTTCCACCGAGGGTTCGGATCCCACGTACAGACCGGCCGCTCACTGACTGAGCGAGGGGCGGGAGCAACACCGAGCGTTGCGATCCCATGGCCGGTCATGGTCCGGTACGGGCACGACACTGAGGGTTGCGATCCGTTGCCGGTCACGAAAAAAAGACA
>NW_007732569.1:95657-106184 GCF_000696425.1 Galeopterus variegatus | reverse complement strand
TTTCTGCCATAATTGTTGTAAAATTCAAAACTCAACAAATGCAGTCTTGCATAAATTTCTCTTATTTATATGTTCTATTCCTCTAACTAAATTATAAGCCCCATGGGTGAAGTCAGCACATATCTTATTGATCCAATAGGGATTAATAGATGAGGATAATAAACACCACTTAAAAGCAGATTCCAAAATATACTTCAGCCTTTCATACTAGCCTATAAAATTTTTTTTCTTTTTGCCAAATGTTTCAATCCGTGTAAATTTTTCTAATTAAAATTTTCACCTTTTTCTTACGAGTACAGCTTTGATTTCATAACTGGGATTTCTTTGCTATCTTTACTTTAATAACTCTACTCCATCTCTCAAATTGCAATACTGCATGAAAAAAAAAATACTTTCCAGAATAATACTGTATCTTTAGACTAATTTTCACGGTACCTGGTTATACTAATGCCTTAAGGAAAAGCAGAAAAAGTAACTAAGAGATTGCTTTTTGTGCTATTTTGCAAGTACAATTTGCTTTACACAAAAAGTAATGCATTCTAATCTGAAAAGTTAATTGATAAGATTCAACATTTTTATATCAGAGATGCTAGCTGGGTAGAGGTGCGCAACAAGGGATAAAAACAGAAATTTTTATTACTATAGAACTCCTTTTGAGAAAATCAAGAATACTTATGAGTATGTCTTTATTCTACAACTTAACTAAAGGTATATTAGCAAATGTAATAGAATCAGAGTTGGGAGGTGTCAATGAGATAAATCCAGCTCTGGAGTTCCCAAAGGTATTCCAAAAATAGCATCACTACCAAAAGAGTTCTATAATCATATAAGTTTGGAAAATTCTCCTTGCTCTTGGAGATGCATGTCATGAATATCAACTCCAAGAAGTCCAGCAGGTAATAAACCTCTTCAATTTCCTAAGTATATTTAATCATGAGTGTTTTATATCAGCAATGCTTATTAATCAAAACTAATAATCACAACACCATTTAGGCAATGCTGATCTAGTATAGTGCCATTCCTTTACAGATTTGAATAAGATTGGAAGACCTATGGTTACGTAAAAAAAAAACAAAACAAGGGCTGGCCCGGTGGCGCACTGCTACAGTGCGCCGCTTGAGAGAGCGGCGGTGCTCCCGCCGAGGGTTCAGATCCCACGTACAGACCAGCCGCTCACTGGCTGAGCGAGGTGCGGACTCAACACCGAGGGTTGCGATCCCATTGCCGGTCCCGGTCCGGTACGGGCGCGACACTGAGGGTTGCGATCCGTTGCCGGTCACGAAAAAAGACAAAAAGGAAAAAAAAAAAAAAGAGAGAGAGTTGTAGAATTAAATAGCTGCCCAGAGCCAAATACACCCTAATCTCCCAATTCCACCTTTCTTCTATCCCTCATTCTTTACATGTAATCACTTCGTAACTCATAGTGTCATTAATCTGTAATTCAAAGTTTCCCATTCACCCTAAAATGCATTTTTTAAAAGCACCCACTAATATGCATTTTGAGCATATCCAGAGCTTATCTATCACTCTGCCTAAATTTCTATGAGTGTCTCCTTGTTTATAAAATTAAAAACATTGAATCTGGTAGCAAGTAACCTGAGGCCTCTATGATAAGTGAGACAGAGCCTTGGGGTGTTTTAGCCAGCATCCCCTAGGGCTAGATTTAAGACATCTCCATCTTACATAAAATCTCTGATGGATTTTGCAACGACGAAGATTTCTATAATTGGAGAAGTCATGCATCATATCTAATGTATGTCCCAGGAATTTATTATTTAAAGCAAGATTAGTGTAGAATAAATCTATAAGATTCTACAAGATATTCATTTCATAGCTATATTCCTGTCATCAGTAACAATTTTTCATACATGAGTTCTTATTTAAGTGTTCTGAATATCTAAACCTACGGTATTTCAGTGGCAAGAATGCACTACATATTTAGTATTCATGATATTCACTTAAAGAAGATGATTAGAGCAAATTTGTCAGTTTAAAAAAAAGCCAATGGTATTTAGCTATATTTTGAGGAACGTGATCAGAAGTACAACAGCAACTTTCTTAAGCCCAAAATAACTGAAGTCACAAAATTTATGGGTCCAAAGAAATCAGAGGTACAGAGCTGCTTGAGCAAAACTTGTTTGGGCCCAAACAAGAATAACCCTCATCTGAATGAAGGTAAAAGATTTCTGATATATTTTGATTTGACATAACTTTCCTTTCATTTCATTTTGTGACACAAATGTGATCTGTGACTTCTTCAGTAACTACCACCACCACACAATAATGGCCACCACATATAACACTTGGTTCCAGGCACAATTCTAAGTACTTTCTATATATACACTCATTTAATTTTCATAACAACATCATGAAACAGTACTATGATCTGTGACTTCTTCAGTAACTACCACCACCACACAATAATGGCCACCACATATAACACTTTGTTCCAGGCACAATTCTAAGTACTTTCTATATATACACTCATTTAATTTTCATAACAACATCATGAAACAGTACTACTGTTACCCCCACTGTACAATTACTAAAATTGAGTGCTATGGCTTGAATGTGTCTCCCAAAGTTCACTTGTTGGGAATTTAATCCCCACTGCAACAGTGTTGAGAGGTAGGCTCTTTAACAGATGATGAGATCACGAGGACTCTGCCCTCATGAATGGATTAGTGCCGTTATCACAGAAGTGGACAGTTATCCTGGAAGTGGATTTGCTATAACAGTTAGCTTTGCCCTCTCTTACTCCGTCCATCCTCTCGAGCCCATCCTCCATGGGATGACACAGCAACAAGGTCCTTGACAGATGCAGGCCCGTCAACCTTGGACTTCCCAGCCTCCACAACTGTGAGAAATAAATTTCTTATCTTTATAAATTACTCGGTCTGTGGTATTCTATTACAGCAGCACAAAATGGACTGACACTTAGTCACAGAGAGTTTAAATAACTTGCCAAAGTTCATGCAGCCAGCAAGAATCAAACAGATTGATTTGAATCCTGGAAGTCCAGCTCCAGAGTCTGCAATGTTTGAGTATTTGCTGTATGCCAAGCTCTATGCTAAGTTCTTTGCTGTGTTACCTCATTTCAGTATGCTGATTTAACTTTATTTTGTAGATAAAATCAACTGTAAACTTTTTTTTCTCTTTTTGTTTTAACACATTTGTAAAGTATGTGTGCACATCCTTGAATTTATCAATAAGTCTCTAATACAAATACTCCTCAATTTACAATGGGGTTACATTCTGATAAATCCATAGTAAGTTGAAAATATCATAAGTCAAAAATGCATTTAATACACCTAACTTACTGAACATCATAGCTTAGCCTAGTCTACCTTAAACATGCTCAGAACACTTACATTAGCCTACAACTGGGCAAAATCATCTAACACAAAGCCTATTTTATAATGAAGTGTTGAATATCTCGTAATTTATTGAACACTCTACTGAAAGTGAAAAACAGAATGGTCGTATGGGTACTCAAAGTATCTTTTCTACTGAATGTGCATCACTTTCACACCATCATAAAGTTGAAAAATTGTTAAGTTGAACCATCATAAGTTAGGGACCATGTTGTATTTAAAACCAACTGTGTTCCATCTGAAAAGTAAGTTAAGGCATTATTCTCTGCATTGCATAAGTATTTAAATATAAAAAAGCTGCCTACTTTCTACTTCTCTAGCCTGTCTTGATTAAGCGGCTATGGGGAGTAAGGCAGAAAAGGAGAAAGAGATACCTCAGGATCCAGCTCACTTAATAAAGGAGTTGCAGAAGAAAGGCAAGCAGAGAGCCTTCAAGGAGTGGGTTGAGAGCCTCTACTGAGGGATAGCCCAGAGCCAATAGAAATGCTGTAAGGATATGTCCTCTGCTTAATTCAAGTGTCTGTGACACACTGGAAGGAACCTCGCTGTAGCATTACCACCTATCTTTCCCAGGTAAAGTTAGCCACATCCACCTCAGTGAAGCTAATCTTCAAAGTAATTCACTATTTCTGAGTAAGGAAGGCATTCTCAGTAGAGAACTGCCACTTTCTTTATACTCAAGGATAACTATTACTATACAGATGCTCCAACAATTTTTTTGGAAAAATGATTTTTCTGTTACGTGTAGCATATTTGTAGGATCTCCCCTATTAGGTCTCTCTACTGTGTTTGTTTACACTGAAACATGTCCTGAAGTGACCATATTCATGGTTTTCAGTCATGCTTCATCCATTTCTCATTACTTATCTCCCCATCTCAAATCAGTAGTAATATTCCCAGGTTTTTCACGATGCAAAGAGAGTGAAAATATTCCTTTTGATTCTCTGAATTAATTCTTCCTCAGGAAAAAAAAATGTCACTTTGGTTAAGGCTTCTTCTTCAGTCTACCATGAAATTAATCTCAAGGAATTTCAAAGAACTTCAATGAAAGGTGAAAACTATTATCTATATTTGCACCCCACCTCGAAAATTACTTGAGCAACATTTTCATCCCTTAGTGATATATCATCTCATTAAAATAATCTATATAAAAACTGAAAAAAACATGGAAAATGTTTGTTAAATAAAAAGGCAGAATTTCTGGGCCAGCCTGGTGGTGCACTGGAGAGTGAGCTGCTTGGGAGCACAGTGGCGCTCCCGCCGAGGGTTCGGATCCCATGTGGAGACCGGTTCCCGCTCACTGGCTGAGCGTGGCGCGGGTGCAACACCGAGGGTTGCGATCCCGTTGCCAGTCCCCGGTACGGGCACGACACCGAGGGTTGCAATCCCATACCGGTCAGTAAAAAAAAAAAGACAAAAAGGAAAAAAAAAAAAAGGCAGAATTTCTAAGTGTATATGCAACATGAGGACGAGGTAGATTGACAGATACACACACATACACCCATACGTGCCTCTTTCATGGAAAAAAATCAAGAAGAAATCCACCAAAGTCATTTCATTTGGACAATAAGACAGTGGATAGTGTTTTATTCCTCAAACTTTTCTTCATTTTATTACTTTTTAAAATAAGCACAAAAATGAGAGGTAGGCTCTTTAACAGATGATGAAAAAAAAAAAAACTGAACATTTACTTTAGAGAATACCTAAAACCAGGGAACAAAATAGCACTTTCTTCCAAAGTACTGAGATTTCCCTGAATCTTGCCCTGTAGCTAACCAAACCTCCCTGACAAGTTACTGTTCTGCTTGGGTAGTTTGTCTTTGCAAATATATATGAACATAAATACACACTTAATATAATCAAATAGGCATACACTGAGTGATTTTTTAATGTAAATTAAATCACATGAACTCTTGCTTAAAATCTTCCAATTACGTGTCATTCAAATTAGAATCAAGCCAAAACTCTTCACCCAAATCTACAAAGTCCAATAAAATTTGGCCCTACCCACCTCTTTGGCCTCAACCCCTGACACTTCTCTGACTTTACTACAGAGCAGCTCCTCTGGCATCACTTGTCCCTCACTCTGCTTGACACAGAGGTCTTCACACAGCTGGCCCCTTCCTGCCATTGGATATGAACTTAGATGTCACCTTCCCAGAGAGGATTCTCTTGAGTACGCAATCTAATTTGCCATCTATTTCTTGGCCCCTTCACTTGTTTTCATCACCTTTATAAACTTTCCCACATAGCACTTATCATATCAAGACTTCCTGTTTGTTTCTTTACTTGCTATTGTTTGTCTCTCTTACCAAAATGCAAAAATTTTACCACTGTATCCTGCTTACTTAAAACAGTATCTGATACACAGCAAGAAAACAATAAATATGAGTTGAAGGAATAGCTACTGAAGGAAGGGAGGGATAAGAGCAGTAGCTGTCCATGGTACAAATTTTGGTTTTAGGACTCTCCGTTCCAAAAAGACACAGTTTCTAGTGTTACCAATTTTATGGTAACAATGCAGCTAAGATAAATTAATATGTGCAAACAAATATAAGTACTTCTGTGGAAAACCAAGAAGTGGAGAAAATGTTCACAGGAGAGGATGAGCATATGGGGGTTTGCTTATCACAGACCGTAGGGAGTAGGGGAAGGAATGGGAATTGAGTCCAGGGAAAGCAATAAAAGGGTGATAATTGGGGTGATGACAGTAGATGGCCCGAGAGAACTGGCTTCTGGTGGTGGCTGAGGTATAACGGGATTAGTCTAAAAAGCCTCCTTGTAGGAAGTGGACACATGGTTCTACACTCTGCTCTGCCACATGTCAAGAAGCTTCCTACTCAGCCCCCAGAAGAAAGGCTAAAATTAGGGCATTGATCACCAGTTAAAGGATATCTAAATTCTTTCTCTAAGTCTATCAGACTATTATACTGATAATCTGTTTTATATCAACATGAAATGCTCTTACCTGAGAAAAACAGGTTATGTTAAGAACTGAAATATATATTTTTTGGTTTCTAAGCTAAATTTATGTTGCTAAAGTATCAAACATTCTTAGAGTAAATTTAAAAATTATTGCAAAATGATCAGCCCCTAAAATAATACTTTCTTCAATGTATTTTAGGTAGCCAGCTGTCCACTTGTTGTAATGAAAAATGGCACATCAAAGGTGTATCACATTCTGAAATTTCTTCTCCACATTTAGGTGACAATGACAGATTGCTTAAGTTCCCACCTGTATTCCCATCAACCCAGATGTTTGAAAAATCAATACATCACCTGCAGCCAAGGATTACAAATGCGGCCCACATGCTTTCATTTCATTTTCTTTTTTTTCTCTATATTTCTTACTATTTCTCTTTCATTATTGCCCACCTGTTCTTTCCTCTCCCTCTTTACCTGTTCTCTCCCTAAAGCTGTATTCTGTCCCCTTTGTAACCACCCCAACCCCTCACCCCACACTCAGCAAGAAGCAATTTTTTACCCACTCTTCTAATAGGTCAAGTTCCTAGCTACAAGGCCACGGGGGCTGACAGACACACACACTGGGGTGAAGAGAAAACCATCCTGGGAAGGTGGGATTTAGTAAGGAACAGGGTAACAGGGCAAGAGGCAGACGGGCAGGTCAGGGACAAGGCCTGAGCAGTGCTGGATTGCAGGGTCTCACAGAAGGGTCATGGGGCATTATCATCTTTAGGCACATAAACATGCCAGGAATAAAGAGAACAAGGTTGGTGATATCTTTCATCTCTTTATAGTTGTTTCTTCTTTCCAGTAAAAAATATGTACTGGTTGTATTAATAGGATATAGAAAGATTACAGACACAACTTTCTTTTTTATCTAACAAATTCCTTTATAATTCTTGTTAATTTTAGCTGTTTTCAGAATGTTGGAGCCTGATAAGTAGAACCAAATCTCAGTTTAGCTACAGAATCAAAGCAAGAAATAGGACTCCTGGGGGTTCATTAAATACAGCTTTATTTTTTGCTGCTATGGTGACTGCAAAAAAGTACAATAGGTAAAATATTTGTTGACAGATGCAGAAAACAGCATAATATTTTATTAAAATATACTCAGTTGAGATGTTATTTTCCTTTTTTGCTTTGTTGACATTTACTTATTAATGGGTTATTAATTAGTCATTTTTGGAACATTTACATGATAGGGTAGTGAGTAAAGCAAAAAGAGAAACTGAACACATCCCCTAGATATAATGAAGGCTAACATTTAGCACGAGCTAGGTTTTCTGTTAGGCACTTAACATTTGTCAACTAATTTAATCCTCAGAAAACAATGTAGTACTGGAATAATTCTCATCTTACAGATAAGGAAACTAAGGCTGATTCAGAGAGGTAGAGTATATCGTTACCAAGTGATCAAGTCAGAATTAGAACCCAGATTGCCTAAAAGTATGCTTTTATACCATTCTAGCTTATCTCCCTACAATGACACTGAAGAAAAGTTTAGAATGTAACAAACATAGCCTGAGGGCCTCCTGCATGCAAAGCCACAAAACAGAGTGTGGTGGCAAACATAAATATCTGTCAGATACAGACAGCTTACAGCCTAAAAGAACAGAGAAAACATGCACATAAACAGCTATACTAGAAGAAAGAAAAACACAGATATCAAAAATAAATTATTTGAATGATGTAAAAGTAGATTGTTTCTGGCAGGGGAGGACTTTAGGATGGAAAGAGCATTTGAGTTGGGCCTTAAAGCCTACAAAATTAATAGTTTTTGTCCCAACTAATTGCTCACTAATAACTGGAGGAATTACCCACCTTACATCCCACAGAGGGTATATATCTCACTGAGAAATTAGTTTCTAAAAATCCAGAGTGGTTCTATACCAACCCTAATCTGGATTCAATTTCTGAGAAATGTGTTGAAGTTAAACATATGAAAGATCTCTGTGAGATTGTGCTTTGAGCTTAAAAGTTCAGAAACTCGCACTCTGTAAGTTTGTTACCTGTGAAGAATACATATTTTTAAATAACCACATTTATGCCTTTCCCTTAATCTTTCATTTTTCTGTACAGGATAAAATATTTTCTGACTGGAAAATATTTCAAAATAGATCCATACTGATGTGGGTTTCATCATCAGTATTAGGGTTCGAATTTCTTTATTTTGTAAACCTGATGTCAATAAGCTTCAACCAAAATCAGCCTACTGTTTGTTTTCATAAAGTTTACAATATTTTCATCAATCGATCAATACAAAATCTTATTTTATATGTGTTTCTGTTTAAAGACAACTTTTTAAATATATCTTGCTGATTCGTTAACATTGAACTCACAGCCTGAACACTCAAGCCTCACAGCATATGCCTAAATGAAGTTTATCTGACTGACATACAGATTTTCTCCATAAGGCATATCACTAATGTTTCTTGTGCTTCTAGAAACACTAGATAGCACTTCAGCACTACTTAGGGACCAATTTAAACAAAGTGAAGGAAGGAAAAGCATAAAAATACCAAAAAAAAAAGTGGCACTAAATAGACTCAGAAGGGAGACTCTTACGCAGTAGGAGAGCTAAAACAAGAATGCACAGGCCTTATTTGATCTCAACTGGAAACATGTGTATCAGGTGATTCAAATTTTTCACTGTTCAGTGCTTGCCCATGAATAACCATAAAAGAAACATGAGTATTGATTTTAGGGTTTCAAATAAATTTTTGCAAATAGGCAAATTTTCAAATATGGAATCCACAAATAATAAGGACTTACTGTTTAAAAATACACTTACAAATCAATTCTTTTAAAAATAAAAAAGTAAAAGAAGTAAGTATGCAAGTCACACAAGAAGAAATACAAATGCCTAACCTACATTCGAATGAAAAAAAAGTTTCATCTCACTAATAATCAGGGAAATGTGACTTCAAATAACAATGAGAAATAATAATTGATGCCTCTTGGTAAAAATAATAGTCATACAAAAACAATCACACAAATAACTTATCTCACATTATCTTCCAGCTGTCCCTACATAATCTTCTCGGAAGAGCAATTTAGGTAATTAAATACAACTAAATCAAAAATGCTGGAAAGATATTGCTATGGTTCGAATGTCCCCACCAAAACTTCTGTTGAAATTTAATCACCATTGTAACAGTATTATGTGGTGGGACCCTTAAGAGGTGATTAGGCCATGAGGGCTCTGCCCTCATGAATGGTTTAATGCCATAGTTGTGGCAGTAGGTTTGTTATCCTGGGAGGGTGTTCGCTATAAAAACGTGAGTTCGGCTCTCCCTTGCTCTCTCACCCCTTCTCTCCCTCTCACCTTCTGCCATGAGATGACACAGCAAGAACACCCTCACCAAATGCTGGTTACTTGATATTGGACTTCCCAGCCTCCAGAACTGTGAGAAACAAACTTTACACATATATAAATTACCCAGTTTGTGGTATTCTGTTGAAGTAGAACAAAAAGGAATAAGACATATATAGACTAAAATGAAAAATGAATGAATGAATAAATAAATGGATGAGTGAGTGGATGAAAGCAATAATTTTCAAACTATTTTACGGAAATGCATGGTGCTATAATGAGTCATCATGACTTTCTACAACTCATGACATTTTTTACAAAATATAAGATGTTTATTAGAAAAATTAGGCCTGAATGTTGTAAATAAATGAAATAACATGTAAGTATATAAATCAGGAAGTTAATAGTCCCACATGAATCTTAAGCCTTAGAAATAACCACTATTACCAACATAGTGTACATATTTCCAGACTTCCTGAGCACACGCAAAGTAATATTACACATATTAGAATGTATTTATCATATGAGATTGGTTTATGCTATACATACTGTTCTTTAATCTGCCAATGCTACCAAAATTGACAGAGTGAATTTTCTCCAGGGGCTACCAACAGAACAAAAAAGACTAATTTACTTTTGTAAAGTAAGCAATTTATATAGAAACTTTCATTAAAATTGTAAGATTTTCATAACAATCCTAGAGATAAACAGCAACTACCCTCTCCATTTTATTTTTTATTTTTTCGTTAAATTTTTATTTTGTCAATATACAATGTATATGATTATTATGGCCCATCACCAACACCTCCCTCCCTCCTCCCTCTCTCCCCTCCCCCCCAAGAATGTCCTTTCCGTTTGCTTGTTGTAACAACTTCA
>NW_007732569.1:53291-94657 GCF_000696425.1 Galeopterus variegatus | reverse complement strand
GCCCCAAAACCTCGAACCTGCTGCCGCTTGTTTGTCGATGTAGGATCGTTGTTGAAAGAATTATTCGCCTTTTGTTGCTCTTGGAAATACAATCAATACTCTGGTATCATAGCGCACAGCTCTCAGGGTCGCACTGTTTCCTGGCACGGCCGCTCCAGACCCGTCGCCATCTTGATCCCCCTAGCCTCTCCATTTTAAAGAAGAGGAATCAGATAATGGGTTACTTGCCCAAGATTATACAGCCAATAAATAGCAGTCAGGATGATTACTTAAACTAAATTATGAGGCTCTTCAGAGCAGAAACCATACATATTTCTTATTTTGTATCACTTACAGTATCTGACACAAAATTATAAACAATATGAGGGCATGATGAATATTTATATTGCTTACTGTTCTATATCCTGCATTTAAAATGGTCAGTAAACATTTGTGAAAAAAAAATGGGTGGAATGATTAAAAGATAGGGAGATGGGTAGAAATTCTAAATGAACTAAGATTCTTTGTTGATTCTTATAAATAATAAATATATTTAGCAGCTCACTCACTCTGAAGCACAATGTAAAACAATAAAACAATTGAATAAACGCTAGAAAAGAATGACATCAATAATTACTGATGTCCTCTTTATCAGTAAAATATTACAGTGAAAAATATTGAACAGTAGACACTGTACAACTTTATTCTTACTGTAAGAAGCTGTGCATCATTCAAATTTATTTTTAATTTTATATAAAATATTCACTTGTGTTTGGATCAAACACAATAGGTGTGCAAACTTGGGCTTGTTACTTAACCTCTTAAAACTCAATTTTCTCAAGGTAAAGTGAAAATACTTCATTACATTGTGGCAAAATTTAAGTGACATAAAAAAATGTAAAGTGTTTATCACAGGACCTAGCATGTGTAGGCACTCAATAAATGCTAGATATTATTAACATACTATTATAATCATCACTGTTAATATCATTACCACAATACTTTACTAAAATGAAGCCTTTCCAATAGCAAAACTTTAGTTCATTTATTTTAAAAGTTATAAAAAAGGACTGCACAAAATCATAAAAAACTAGGTCACATAAATGCTTGACAGGAAAGCTGTTAATGTCTGTTAATGTCTGTATGCTCCACCTTCTGCCTAGACAATAGGCATCTGCACTTTGAATGAATATATGAGAGATGAAATGTCTACTGACCTAATTTTCATAAAACCATTGTCTTAGATTCCTATAGCCACTGGAAAAAAAATCACCACAAACTCAGTAGTTCAAAACAAGATAAATTTATTTTCTGACAGTTATTGGGGTCAGGAGTCTGGAAGAAATTTTACAGAACTAAAATTAAGGTGCCAGCTGGGCTCATGACTTCCAGAGGTTCTCAGAGAGAATCTGTTGCTCGCATTTTCCATCTTCAAGAGGCCACCTACATTCCTTGACTCATAGCCCCTTCCTCCATCTTCAAAGATAGCAATGGAACATCTTCAGATCTCTCTCTGCTTTCCTCATCATATCACGTTCCCTATTATAAGGTCATTTGTGATTACATTGAGTTCAACTGGGAAATTCATGATAATCTCCCCATCTCAAGATCCTTAACCATATGAGTATGTGCAAAGTCTATTTTGCCATATAAGGTAACATATTCATAGATTCCAGATACTAGGATGTGGACGCTTATGGGGGGGGATTATTCTATCACAGGGCATCCTGTGACCCCCAAATATTCACATCCATCCACATGCAAAATCCATTCACCCCCATCTCAACATCCCCATAAGTCTTAACCCATTAAACAACATCAACTTAAATTCAAAATCTCATAGGCTCCAAAGTTTCAAATCTCCTTGTCTAAATCAGGTAGGGGTGAGACTCAGATAATCTATTCTGAGGTAAATTTATCCATCTGTTAATCTGTAAAACTACACAAAAAGTTCTCATTCCCAAAATACAATGGCAGGACATAATAGAAAAATAATTATAGATATTCCCAAAGAGGAAGAAATGAAAGGTAAAAAAGGGAATGCACAGTCAGAAGCAATTTAAAAATCCAACTGGGCAAACTCCATTAGGTTTCGATGCCTAGGAATAATATTTTGTTGCTCTCATCTCCATCCTTTTGTTCTTCAGCCCCACCCTCTGAATCCATTTTTCTATTTCTTAAAGGACAACATATATTTGCAACTTAGCAATTTTTTTTTTTTTTGTCTCTTTTACTGACCGGCAACGGGATCGCAACCCTTGGTGTCGCGCCCGTACCGGGGACTGGCAACGGGATCGCAACCCTCGATGTTGCGCCCGCACCGTGCTCAGCCAGTGAGCGGGAACCGGCCTCCACATGGGATCCGAACCTTCGGCGGGAGTGCCACTGCACTCCCAAGTGGTGCACTCTCCATTGCGCCACCGGGCCGGACCGCAACTTAGCAATTTTGTAAGCCTACTTATTGCCTGTAGAATTTTAGGAATCCAATAGCCTTCTTTCATTTTGTCCTCTCTCTGTCCCTTTCAGTCCAAGCTTCCAGTGTCTTTGTTGATATAACATTCTTGAAAACCTTGTGGGGCTCTCATGTATGTCACAGGGATTTCCTGATTAATCCCATCTCTTAATTATGCTTAGACAGCAGAGAAGATCCATGAATCACATGCCTAATCTCTTCAAAGAGCTCTCTGTGTGATTGAATAATCTGATTTTTTTTTAATGCTACTGAAGCACTAGAAAAAAGGTTATCTAGCCTAACCTTTGGATTTTCATCCACAGCACACTTTCTTGATAGTGAATCTACAAATTTTAGCATCTTTTGCAATCTGGATAAGTTGAGAATGTCCCATTTATCAAGTCCTGGTTTCTTTTTGTTTAAAAGTTCCTCATTCAATTTATCACTTTCCTCACACATTTCACTGTAGGCAGCAAGAAGAAACCAGGCCACACATTCAACACTATATTTAAAAATCTACTAAGCTGAATATCCAAGTTCATCACTTACTAGTTCTGCTTTACCACATAACTGTGAGACACAATTTTGCTAGACTTTCTACTACTGTATAACAAGTAACTCCTTTCCTTTACTTTTCAATAACATGTTTCTCATTTACTTCTGAGTCCTTACCAGAAGCACCTCTAACGTATGTCTATGAACATTCTGTCTATGATAATTGAGGTATTCTCTAAGGTAACACAATTTTTCTCTACTGTTTTCACTTTCTTCTTAACCCTCATCAGAAATGCCTTTACCATCTTTGTTTCTAAAAACATTCTATTTCTGACAATTTAAGTATTTTCTAGACAATATAGGTTTTCTCCACTATACCACTTCTTCCTGAGCCCTCACGAACAGAATCTTTAATATCCACAATTCTGCTCAAGGCATCAAAGATTTTCTATCATGCTCCTCAAAATTTTTCCAGCCTCTATCCAGTTCCCAGCGCTGAAGCCATTTCTATATTTTTATATATTTATTACAGCAGCACCTACTTCTAGGAACCAAAATCTGTTAATAGCTTCCTAGGGCTGCTGTCACAAATTACCACAAACTTAGCCAATTAACACAACACAAATTTATTCTCTTAGAGTTCTCGAGGTCAAAATTTTGAAATGATTCTCACTTGGCTAACATCAACGTGTTGGCAGGACTGGTTTCTTTCAGAGGCTCTACAGGAGGATCCATTTTCAGAGGATGCCTGCATTCCTCGGTTCATGGCTGTATCACTCTGACCTCTGTTTCCAACACACACATTCTTCTCTGACTCTGATCTTCCTACCTTTCCCTTATAAAGACAACTGTGATTACACTGGGCCCACCAGTATAATCCAGATAATATCCCTATTTCGAGATCCTTAACTTAATCACATCTGCAAAGTCCCTTTGTCATGTAAGGTAACATATTCACAGGTTATGAAGATTAGGATGTAGACATCTTTAGGGGGAACTATTCTGTCAGCCACAGCGATTTCATTATTAGCTGAATTCTCTTTAAAATGTTTAATCCTCTTATTATTCATTTGTATATTTATGGATTCAGCTCCCAGCTATGAATGAGAACATGTATGTGGTATTTCTCTTTCTGTACCTGGGTTGTTTCACTTAGGATAATTTTCTCCAGGCTCATCCATGTTGTTGCAAATGGTAGAATTTCATTTTTTTTTATAAGCTAACTATACTGATCTAACTACCACACATTCTACACAATTATTGAAAGTCAACATTGTACCCCACATGTAGGAATAATAAAAATTTTTTTAAATGTTTAATCCATATTTTCAATTATATAGTTTTAAGCACTGCCCCCCCTGACTGCCCATCTTACTGAACTAACATTTTTCATTTCCACATTTCAAACACTGGTTCTTTTAAAAGTTTCAGAAAGTCAACAGATGACTGGATAAAGAAAATGTGGTATATATACACAATGGAATTGTACTCAACCATAAAAAGGAATGAAATTCTGCCATTTGCAGCAAAATGGATGAGCTTAGAGAAGATTATGTTAAGTGAAATAAGCCAGGCACAGAAAGAGAAATACTGCATGTTCTCACTTATAAGTATGAGGTAAGAAGAAAGAAAGAAAGGCCACAATAAAACGTTGAACTTCAGAAGGAGAGAACAGACCTATAGCTACCAGAGGTGGGAAAGAAAGAGGGGGAAGGGGGTTAGGGAGTAATTGGGTAAGGGACACAAAGAGTAATTATGATTTGTAATGATGAATATGCTAATAATCTTGATTTGATCACTACATACTGTACACAAATACTGATAGTCAACTCTGTACTCCATAAATAGGTATAATCAAAAATAAATAAATAAGAGTTACAGAAAGAAAAAATTCAGCAACAGAATAAGATTATATATTGAATTACCCAATTCCCAGAGCTGTTATTATTTGAATAAAACCTTCATTAGTTATTATTGTTTGAAGTATTTCCAAGTTTTATTACAGGGGGAAAAAGCTAAAACCCTATCACAAAACTGTAACTATCCTAGAGTTGAAAAACATTTAAGAAATCATCTCAGTTTCAAGGATGAGAAAAATAAGGCCCAGGGAGGCTAAATGATTTACCCAATGACACCAAGCCTAATGTAGAGGTGAGACAGCATAAATTTATTTTAAGAGTAACTAATGACTAAGTGTATAGAAATCTGTTTTAAGAGCAAGCACACAGAAAGTTGCTGCATTTACATAAAAATAATTTATTGATCTCAGGTTCATGTAGATTTTTATTTAGCTATTGAGCTTCTCAAATATTGTGGCAAATGCTAATAAGATAGTTTTCTAAATAGCTAGAGGAATTTCAGATAAATTTCAACAAATTCATAAAAATGGAGACATACTTGCCAGAATGCTACACCTGATGGCTATCAGGCCAAATAAAAGGTTCTACTGCTGTTGGTCTAATGACTGGTTTGGAAAATCTAAAAGTCTATAGGCTCTATAGGTAAAATAGTTTCTGGTTTCCCTGGAGATAAGGCAATGAACTCAGTGCTCTGCTAGAACCCTAAGATAAATATCTTGTCATATATGGGCATGGTATAAAAGTGCTTCTAAGAACACTGGCATATCGGGCAGTTATTTTTTAAAGCACCTAAATTAAATTATACTATGTCCAATGCTATTAGGGCACAAAGTTTTCTTAAAATTTTGAAACAATGCATAACCTCTTACCTCACCTCTTTTAATCAAACAGTGTAAGAGATATAAAGTAAATTAAGGATAAATAATAGAAAAACATTTTTAAATTATTGTAAATGGCTGAATCATATGACCAGAAATATATATGTATATGTATATATTAATATATTTTTTTAAGTTGTAAAACTATAAAAATCCTTCAATAGAGTTTTTCAATTAAAATATATACAAATATACATGCTATATACATACATAAAAATGCTAAAGTAGAGTCCATAAACAATAATATTCACACAGACACTTAAATTTATAGTGAGAAGAGCATTAGTAAATGAATCCTACTCCTGGTTTGTAGATCAATCCCAGAGATAAGGCAATTAACTCAGTGCTCTGCTAGAACCCTAAGATAAATATCTTGTCATATATGGGCATAGCATAAAAGTGCTCTAAGAACACTGGCATATCGGCAGTTTTTTTTTTAAAGCACCTAAATTAAATTATGCTATGTCCAATGCTACCCATCTAGTAATTCCTTTCAAAAAACAACAGAACCACTTGGATACTTTAAAAATGTTAGTTTATTAAATGTATATTAGGCTTGTTGTTTTTACTAATTACAAGGTAGGTAACATAGATTTGAAGTGGTAATTAAAATATAAGGACTTTGGAAAGGCCAGTAAGAAGTGCTATTAAAATGTGAATAGGCCTCACAGTAAGTAAAAGAAAAATATTCATTATCAAGGAAGGAAAGAAAGACGACAGGGATGCGCTGGTCTTGCAGAGGGAGAGAACATACCTTGATGATACAAAGTAGAGTGGGGGGAAAGGGGGAGGGGAAGAGAGGTTGGGGATAATTGGGTTGGGGACACAGGGCATAAATGCAATTTACGGTAATGGACATGCTGCCAGTATGGATCTGGCCTTCACATCTTGGGCACAAGGTGTGACAATCAGCTTTGTATCTCATGAATATTCACAACCAATAAAAAAAAAAAGAAAGAAGTCGACACTTCAATTGAAAGTAATAAATTATGTTTGCATTGACCCCTATAACCAAATTGACCTATATAACTAAAGACTCAATAACTATGGCTGTATATATATGTGTATGTGTTATCATGTATATTATCATGTCAATAAAAATATTATAATCTTATTGAATTGATAATATTTATAGTAGCTAACAAAATTCCTCAGAGCTTTATTTTTTCAATACAATCTGATAGTGGGTAAAGACTGCAGCATAAATGTAATGTTTAAGGCTCTTTCCACCATATAGCCAAAGTACAAATGTCTAGAAAAAAGCTTAAAACTCTCATCAGCAATTTGAGGGTGAGACAAAACATAAAATATATCATGACTATAAAAAAAGAAAAAAGACATTGCTAATAAAAACAGCTTTATGTTTTCCTAGTAACAGACATAATAATTTTCTTAACAAAAATTTAAAGTATAAAGAAGAAAATAAAAATTAAATTACACCATTCAGAGCACTTCAAATATTTCACTGAACGTAATTCCATACCTAAACATACACACACACCATCTTACATAAATTGAATCACACACTATTAGTATGAAATCTCTTTTGCTCTTTTTTTTTTTTTTAAAGAAAAAAAAAAGGTCAGGGATATCTTTTCATGTCAATAAATAGGGAACTACATAATTTTTATGGCTGAAGAGTATTCTATCATAGAATGCCTCATAATTTATTTAACCAATCCCCTATTGTAAGATATTAATCTTGTTGATAATCTTTTATGCTATGATAAACATTGATAAACATCCTGTAGTAACCTGTTTACCAACTTGTCCAATCGTGTCTTAAGGTAAATTTCTACAATTAGAAGTACTGGATAAAAGAGTATGTAAAAAATGTATATTTTAAACTTTTATACCTAACAGAAAGTTTGCCTAACCCTTTTTGAAAGCCATTTGTCAGTCTGTATTAAGATCTCTAAACGGGTCCCTAGGGGAAGAGGGTGGTTTGCTGAGCAGTGGCGGGGTGGTGTCAGTGAGGGGGTGGGGAACGGTAGAGAGCTGTTCCTGCCCTGAGGGAGTGGCTGCTAGGTGACACACAAAAGGGTGCGTCATGCGTCCAGATCACAATGGGCAGGAGAGGATAAAAGGCACCGCGGGGGTGGTTTAGCAAAGGTGAGTGCGTAGATTTAGGGAGAAGAGCTGTGGGATAATGATTGGCAGTTGAGGTGCGGAATCAAAGAGTGGAAGATGCTGTGAACCCGAGTGTCAAGCTCAAGCGAAGGTCCCTCCCAAGTGAGCGCCGACATCTGCGTCCCCAGCATCTACTGGTGCCTCCGACATATGCCTGCTCTGACATCTATGAGGGCTCCAACATCTGCAAGGGCCCGACACCTGCATGCTGCGACCTCTACCTGGGCCCAGACTTTTCTGCACGCCCGACATCTCCATGCAGTAGGCAGGGAGGGCACGGTCTGGATCCAGGGGCCCAACTTTCTCTGGCACTGAGCAGTCGGTAATCAGCACCCCGCCCCTTCCTCTGACGCTGAGGGACAAAAAAGCCTGAGGAAGAGGACTGTTTGTCCATCTGCCAGAGGGGCCAGGGAAACAGGATGCCCTGCAAGTTGTGTTAAGGAAGGTGTGGAGCAGCCCCTAGGAGCTGTATTGATAAAAGACAGCCATGAACAACCAATTGATGTTACCATACTACACTGCCCAAAGCAGCACTGCAATGGGTATGTTTAATTCCTGCATGGGGAAACTGCAGCGACAGCTGTACAAAGGGGAGTATACTTTATTCAGTTATGCACCAATGTTTGAGAGTGACTTTATCCAGATCAGCAAAAGAGGAGAAGTGATTGATGTGCACAACCGTGCCCAAAAGGTGACTGTGGGAGTCGTTCGAACTAGCCCCAGCCTCACACTACCTGATGTCATGCTGCTGGCCCGACCAGCTACTGTCTGTAATGACCATACCAGATGTGGCACTGCCACCCAGGAAATAGGAAGCAATCCCACACAGATTTTAGAGCTAACCAGGCTCCTTCCCTTAAAGTTTGTAAAGATAACCATCCATAACAGTATAAAACAACAGCTTCGCCTGAAGCTTGCCACTGGCTGCTCTTTTTACCTTCAGCTGTGTGCCTCTTCAGATACAAGAGATCTTTTTGTTCACTGGGAAAACCTTATTTACATCCTGAGACCACCAGTGGCCTACAGCGGTACCCAAGCCACCCTAGCTGGCAACACACTGGGCACGTCTGTGTTTGACAGTGAGGACAGGAGCCCAGTGGTAAGTCTTTGCAGAGACTTTGAGATGGGGCCAAGGCACTTTTGAGAAAGCAGCTAAAGGTCCTGCAGAGCCTTTGGTACTGAGGCTCACCTGGATTGCATTTAGAAGGGCTCAAAGCCAAATGAGCCTCCATCTGGGGCCATGGCACACTGGGGAGGCTCCTAGTTCTTCTCCAAAGAGTTCCTCAAATCTGAATTTCAGAGATTCCTTAGTAGCAGTCAGCAATTATTAATTTCATATCCCATGTTGTAATGCTACCTACAGCATCCTGACCATGCACTGTGGTGCATATGCAACAATTTCCTCTTGTTCAGCTGTCAGAAGAGAAGGGAGACCTTGCTGGTCGCACTTTCTTTACTTCTCATATTTGTTCTTCCCCTAGGCATATGCCATGAAGTTCTGTAGAGGGGAAGAGCAATTCAGCATCACGAGCCTTCACATGAACCCTGAAATGTTTGGGCCCACGTTTTATGGTTATACTAGACAGGAATGAATCCAACATGCCTCCCACATATACTGTGTTCAAGAGTTCACACACTCCTGCAGTATCAACCTATAGTGCCTGATAAAGGGGCAGGGATGGCAGCAGGAGTAGTAGTGACAATAAGCACATTCTTATTTTCAGAGGGTACTTCGAGCACATCAGCAAGAGCTTTTGGCCTCTCACCAGAGGGTAGCATGAGTACGGGGACTGCAGGAACAGATAGACTACTGGCAAGCCTGTTGCAAAAACAGCTAAAGATTCAGTATCAGGACACCTCATCTCAGCTTTGCAGAGTGAAGGTCACATGAGTGAATAGGATGGAAACCAGAGGGTATCCACCCAGCAAGATTGACTCTTTAGTAAAGAGCCTCCAAGCCCTGTACTACACACAGTGCAGAAGCAGACATTGCATCTAAGACTGTAGAGGACAGCAATATCATTCTCTATAACACAATCCATTAACTCAAATTCCCTGCTCTAATAACATATGCTCTATTAACAGGAGAGGTAGCAATAAAACTAATGGCAATTATGACCAGGCTCTGAACTATCTTTAACTTTCCCTTAATTTGGTATTTATGATGAAATGAATAGATGACAAAATAAAATTCTGAAGATTACCCTCAAAGATATGATCCTACATCAGAGTCAAAGAGAATTCTTCTAAAACTTCCAATATATATAACAAGGAACAAAGGTAACCAATAAGAAGCAGGAAAATGAAAATAGTCAGGAAAGCAGCATGATAGCTCAGTTTTAAATATCCAGATCTAAATCATAGCACTGCCACACAATAACTGTAACTTTGAGTAGATTACCTGTTTTCTCCTTTAAATGATTACCATGAGAATTAGAGATTATGCTTGTGAAATATCTGGCACATAGTAGGCACTGTATAAACGGTAGTGATTATTATTGTCAGGAGTGTTGAGAAACAAATTTAAGGTTTATACTTTCTAGAAAGGACTTTATTTTCCCAGTCTTTTCATTCTTGATTTCCCTTCTAATTCTTTGCCCAACTTAAATCTTATTTAACTGCTTTGAAGTTATTTCATAAAAGCTCTATAGTAAATCTCAGCATTTTCCAAGAATTTTAGTCCCCTAATGTTATTTAGAATTCTAATTTTCATAAATTTAAAAGGAATTGCTTCATTTTACTTAAAGAAAATAAGTTTCTTCATTTCATTTAAAGAAACTTCATTTTATCAAAAAGGATAAAATGACATATAATATATTCTTCAGCATGAATTCCAAAGTGCTCATCTTTTAACCTATTCATTACAATTTTAGTATTCTTAGAGGCCAGAGAAAAACTAAAATATGAATACAAGATCAATTAAAAAGCTAGGTGAAAACTGGAAATTAGATCACTTTAGAATTGTAAGATCCATGATATCAGCCAATGCTCTAATTTTGCAAGTAAAAAAATCTAAGAGTTTAAAAGTAACACATCACATAGTTTGATAACCCAGATAGGTAACCTGGCCCCCTATTAAGTCTGTATTATTTCCATAATACTCATGTTTCTTCAGCTTAGCATTATACATTGAATATAAAAGACATTTGATACATGTTTGCTGGATCCAATTAAATTAAAATTTATAAATGTGAAATATAATTTATTCCAATCCAATAAATCTGGGTATATAAAAATTTACATAGCACTATACTGAATTGTACTGATCTCAATGGCTCCTGTAGCAGACCATAAGAAAGTAATTTTTCATTAGCCCTGTATGCACAGTGCTCATGGATTAATAGTTTTTTAATATTTTTATTAGGCTTAATAATTTTTAATGGCCTCCAAAAATTCTTTAGACCTAAAAAATGGTTTCAAAATTGAAAAACATTTTGCAGGTTAGATGTTCTAGCTTTGAAAATTGCAATTTTATATTACTGAGAAATTACATCTAATCAAAATAAATTACTCTTTGGATAATAATTTCAAATGAAAAAAAATTTTTTTTAATCTTTCATATTTTTACAATAAAAAGTGTTTCATGTGGTGTGTAGTTGCATTTCAGTACATTTCATATGATGCTGGAGGCTCCTTAAGAGGTTTTTAAATGACCATACTATAAAGTCTTTGCACATAGGGACCAACTTTATCTTTGTATTCAAGGACTATCAGCATGGTTACCACATTGGAGTCCTTTGTTAATCTCAGAATGAGTGATTATTAAAAGCATTGCACATTTTTGTATTTCTTTTCAAAATCTTCAACATAAATACTATTTGTCTGACTCAATATATTTTCAAATTTATATTCCTTTTGTAAATACTGTTTCAATCTGCTTCCGATTACAAATCCTGATGCTCATTACTTACTACCAGATCTTGCTATTAGGTTACAAAGTTTTCTTAAAATTCTGAAAAAAAACATATCCTCTTACCTCACCTCTTTTAATCAAACAGTATAAGAGATATAAAGTAAATTAACGACAAATAATAGAAAAAGATTTTAAAATTACTGTAAATAGCTGAATCATATGCCCAGAAATATATGTATAAGTATATATTTATGTATGTTTTTAAGTTGTAAAACCATAAAAATCCTTCAATACAGTTTTTCAATTAAAATATATACATATATACATGCTATATACATACATAAAAATGCTAAAGTAGAGTCCATAAACAATAATATTCACACACACAGTTAAATTTATAGTGAGAAGAGCATTAGTAAAAGAATCCTACTTTTGGTTTGGTAGATCAATCCCAGTAAAAAAGGGATACTGCATCTCAAACAAATATATAGATTTAATGCAGTAACAATTAAAATCCCAGTAGAAATACTTTTTAAAATTGACATAGCAATTATAAAATATAAATATTAAAAAGTAAGAAATCAAGTCAGCTAATAATTTTAATATAATAATGAATAATATTAATACTGAGTCATGCAGTTTAAAAAATAGGATTTCAGAAGCACATCTGAAAAAAAAACAGGATGAAATATAGTAAGAGGAATGTGAGTTGTTCTAAGGAAAGTCATAAGAAAACTAGGTATCAACAAGTAAAAAACAATACAAAGCCATATTTGGAATTTTTGTTAAAAGAGAGTCTAGATTAAATGAATTTTAAAAAAGGACTGAGAGGTTTAATGAATTTGACAGTTTAAAAAATTACACAAAATACTTGCACACATTCACAGATACCAATTAAGGCAAAAAGTAAAGCTGCAGATGGGGAAACTCTTGTGGTAAATGCAACTAGAATATCTGAAAAAAATAATACATTTATTGAAGTAATATCAGTTTTTGTTTTTAAAAATGGCCAAAGAAAAAATCTAATGTTACAAACTATAAAACAAAAGCAAGTTACTACCAACAATAAAAAATGGTAAAATAAAATTGTTTTAAAAAGTAAGTGCTAGTAAGGTGATAGAGAATGAAATATAATCATTATTGGTGGATTTTTTTTAAAGGAATTTATTGGGCCGAGCCCGTGGCGCACTCGTGAGAGTGCGGCGCTGGGAACGCGGCGACGCTCCCGCCGCGGGTTCGGATCCTATACAGGGATGATCGGTGCATTCACAGCGCTCACTGGCTGAACGTGGTGCGGCCGGTCTCAAAAAGGACAAAAAAAAAAAAAAAGGAATTTATTAAACTTTTAATTTAAACATCTTGATTGTACATATTGATGGGGTACAGAGTTATATTTGAATACACGTATACAATGTGTAATGATCAAATCAGAATAGTTAGCAAATTCATCATCACAAATACTTGTCAGTTCTTTGTGATGAGAACATTTAAGCTCCTCTCTTCTAGCCATCTGAGAGCATACAATAAATTATTATTAATTATAGATGCCTAATACTACTATACAACACTAGAACTTATTTTTTCTACATAACTGTAATTTTGTGTCCATTAATGAATTTCTCTCTATTCCTGCCTCTACCCTCTCCTTCCCAGCCTCTAGAAACCACAGTTCTACTCTCTACTTCTAAAAATTCAGGGGTTTCTTTAGCTCACATATGAGTGAGAACATGCAGAATTTATCTTTCTGTGCCTAACTTATTTCACTTAACATAATGTCTTCCAGATTCACCCATATTGCTACAAATGACAGGATTTCATTCTTTATCATGGCTGAGTAGTATTCCATTGCGTATGTACACCTCATTTTCTTTATCCATTTATCTGCTGATGGATACCTAGGTTTATTCCATATCTTGGCTATTGTGAATAGTGTTGCAATAAATATGCGGGTGCAAATATCTCTTTGTTATGCTAATTTGCTTTCCTTTGGATAAAAACCCAGCAGTTGAATTTTATTTATTATTATTATTATTATTATTATTATTATTATTATTATTATTATTATTATTATTATTATTATTATTATTATTATTATTATTATTATTATTATTATTATTATTATTATTATTATTATTATTATTATTATTATTATTATTATTATTATTATTATTATTATTATTATTATTATTATTATTATTATTATTATTATTATTATTATTATTATTATTATTATTATTATTATTATTATTATTATTATTATTATTATTATTATTATTATTATTATTATTATTATTATTATTATTATTATTATTATTATTATTATTATTATTATTATTATTATTATTATTATTATTATTATTATTATTATTATTATTATTATTATTATTATTATTATTATTATTATTATTATTATTATTATTATTATTATTATTATTATTATTATTATTATTATTATTATTATTATTATTATTATTTGCTCAGGATTGCTTTGGCTATTCTGGGTCTCTTGTGGTTCCATACAAATTTTAGGATTTTTTTTCTATTTCTGTGAAAATGTCATTGATATTTTGATAGGGACTGCATTGAATCTGTAGATTGCTTTGGGTAGTATGGTCATTTTAAAAATATTAATTCTTGTAATCCATAAACATGGGATGTATTTCCATTTTTTGCATGTCCTCTTTAATTCCTTTCATCAGTGGTTTGTAATTTTCATTGTAGAGATCTTTCACCTCCTTAGTTAAATTTATTCCTAAGTATTTTATTTGGCGGGAGCGCCGCCGCGCTTCCCAAGCGGTGCACTTATCCAGTGCGCCACCGGGCCGGCCAAGAGATTGCTTTCTTGATTTCTTTTTCTACTAGTCCATCATTGGTGTACATGAACACTACCGATTTTTGTATGTTGATCATACGGTAATTCTATTTTTAGTTTTTTGATGAACCTTCATACAATTTTCTATAATGGCTGTACTAATTTCTTCTTTGACCCATTGGTTGTTCAGAAGCATGTTGTTCCATTTCCATGTATTTGTATAGTTTCCAAAGTTTCATTTATTATTTATTTCTACTTTTATTCCATTGTGGTCTGAAAAAATACTTACATGATTTCAATCCTTTTAAATTTGTTGAGACTTGATTTGTGGCCTAATGTGGTCTATCCTGGAGAATGATCTGTGTTCTGATGAGAAGAATGTGCATTCTGCAGTTGTTGGATGAAATGTTCTATAAATGTCTGTCAAGTCCATTTGGTCTATAGTGCAGTTTAAATCCAATGCTTCTTTGTTGATTTTTTGTCTTCATGATCTGTCCAATGATGACAGAGGTGTATTGAAGTCCCCAACTATTATTGTATTGGGGTCTATCTCACCCTTTAGATCCCAATAATATTTGCTGTATATATCTGGGTGTTTTGATGTTGGGTGTACATATATTTACAATTGTTATATCCTCTTCCTGAAGTGATCCCTTTATCATTATATAATATCCTTCTTTATCTCTATAAAAAGTTTTAGGTTTAAAATCTGTTTTATCCAATATAAATATAGCTACTCCTGCTCGTATTTTGTTTCTATTAGCATAGAATATCTTTTTCCATCCCTTCACTATTTTATATGTCTTTGCAGGTGAAGTGCATTTCTCGCATGCATCATATAGTTAGGCCTTTTGTTTTAATCAACTCAGCCTGTCTATATTTTTTAAATAGGGAATTTAATCCATTTACATTTAAGGCTGTTATTGAAAGGTATTCCCTTACTACTGACATTTTGTTTATTTTTTATGGTTGTTTTATATATCTTTTATTCTTTTCTTTCCCTTTTATTGTTTGTCTTTGCTGTTTGGTGGTTTTTTATAGTGATAAGATATAATTTCTTTCTCTTTCTCATATGCATATCTGCTTGACCAGTGAGTTTTATCCTTTTGTATATTATAATGACTGTAGTTGTTGTTCTTTTGCTTCCAGATGGTGGACTCTTTAAGGGATGGTCTTGTGGTGATGAATTCCCACACTTTTTGTTTGTATTTCTCCTTCATTTCTGAAGGACAAATTTGCTGAGCATAGTGTTCTTGGCTGGTAGTTTCTTCTCTTTCAACACTTTGAATACATCATCCAATCTTCTGATGGCCAGTATAGTTTCTACTGAGATTCTGTTATTAGTCTGATGGGGATTCTCTTCTAGGTGGTTTGGTGCTTTTCTCTTGCTGCTTTTAGAATTCCTGCATTGTCTTTGACTTCTGACAATTTGACTACAATATGTCTCAGAGAGATGTTTTATGGATTAAATCTGTTCGAGGATCTTTCAATCTCTTGGATCTGGAAGCTCATATCCCAATTCTTGGGAAGTTTTCAGCTATTATTTTGTTTTATAAGTTTTTGATGCCTTTTCCCTTTTCTTTTCATTCCAGAACACCCATAATACAGATGTTTGCACACTTAAAGTTGTCCCATAGACTCACAGGCTTTCCTTTTTTAAAAAAATTTACCCAACTAGATTATTTCAAAAAACCTGTCTTCAAATTCAGAAATTCTTTCCTCTGTTTGATCTTGCTTGTTGCTTAAACTCCTGGTTGTATTTCTTAATTTATTTAATGAATTCTTCACTTCTAAGACTTCTGCCTGATTCTCTTTGTTGAATTTCTCCTTTAGGTCCTGTATTAGTCCATTTCTGCTGCTTATAACAAAATACACAGACCTGGGCAATTCAGAAGAAGACAAAATTTATTGCTTACAGTTTCAGAGGCAGGGAAGCCCAAAGTCCAGGGATCACATCTGGTGAAGGTCTTCTTTGGCAGTGGCTTCAGTGACACAGGGTATCACCTTGCAAGATGGCATAAGCAGGGAGAGAGAACTTCTCATGTGCTCTTCTTTTAAATCCCTCAGATCCAAGCCCCTGACCGCCATTTTTAATCCATTCACTATAGCATGGCCCTCCAATCTAATCACCTCTTCAAGGCCCCACCTTTCAACCACCACAAAAGGATTTCCTTCCCTCTTAACACTTTCTCAGTGGGTACCAAGACTCCAACACATTAAACTTGGGGGTATGCAGTTCAATTCATAATAGATCCTGGATTATTTTTCTGATTTTTTTTGTGCTGCTGGTATTTTCTTGCATCTCATTAAGTTTCCTTAAGATTATTATTTGGAATTCCCTTACAGGCATTTCATAGATTTCATTTCCTTTGGGCTCTGGTACTGGAGATTTGTGGTTTAGTGGATTGTTCTGGGTGAGGTCACTGGGATCATGGGCAGCGGACCCTCAAGAGACACACTGTGTTACTCTGCAGCTCCTCAGCTAAAGTAGGCCACTCAGTGTAAGGTCACTGGAGTCATGAGCAGGACCCTGATCCCCCAAGAGAGATGTTGGGTCACTCTGAAGCTCCTCAGCTGGAATGGAACACTCTGGGCAAGGCTGCTGAGGTTGTGGGCAGGACCATGTGCCCCAAGAGAGACACCAGGGTGCTCTGGAGCTCCACTCTGGCTGCTCTGAGTGAGGCCTCTGCAGTCATGGGCAATCCCTTGCACCCCCAAGAGAGAAACTGGGTCACTCTGCAGCTCTTCAGCTGGAGTGGGCCACCCTGTGCAAGGTCTCTGGGGTTGTAGGTAGTACCCTACACCTCCAAGAGAGATGCTGGGGTGATCTGCATCTGTTCAGCTGGAGTGGCCCTTTCTGGGTGAAGTCATCGGGGCCATGAATAGGCCCTCACACACCCAGGAGAAACACTGGGTCACTCTGCAGCACCTCAGCTGGAGTGGGCTGTCCCACACAAGGTTGCTGGGGTTGTGGGCAGGCCCCTGTGCCCCTGAGAGAGAAGCTGAGTCACTCTGAAGCCCCTCAGCTGGAATGGGCTGCCCTCTGCAAGGCTGCTGAGGTTATGGGTGGGTCCCTGTACCCAAAAGAGTTGCTAGGTCACTCTTTAGTTCCCCAGCTGGGGTGGGTGGTCTTGGATGGGCTAGAGCTACAGATAGGACTCTGTGCCCCCAACAGTGATATGTGGGGGCTTCAAGTTTCCTACCTGGAGTGGGTGACTCTGGACAGGTTTGCTGGAGCTGCAGTAGGACTCTATGCCCCTGAGAGAGGTTCAAGAGTACTCCACTGAAGACAGCAGGACTGCTGGCAGTGGCAAAAAGCCCTGATTGGTTGGTTTTCTGGCTCCAGAAAGTTCATGCACTGGCTGCTTCTGTCCCGGGGATGGCCTCCACACCGTGCTAGACTGCCTGTGCCCAAGAATGCAGAGCACCACATGGGCTCAGGTGTCAGAGTCACGGTATGATGATGGGGCCTTAGGGCTATGGAGATGCTGGGGCTTTGGGGGCCCAGGGCGAAATGCACTCAGGTATTGGCTCTGATCCCAAAATAGAGGCATCCTGCAGCAACCCAGGACTGGAAGATGGGACGGGCTGAGAGTGAACTCCATCTCTGGATCACTGTAGTCACATGGGTTCCCAGAAGCTCTCACACGGGACTCAAGGCCTACAAAGGCCATGCAGCTTCCCTGTAGCTTGGATTGCAGGCATCTGTGGCACAGGCGGGGACTATTCAGGATTCTCCTTGCCTATCTTTTTCCAGCAATAAAAAGTCTTTCCTGGCTCCAAGCCAGTCTTGGTCAGGTGCTTCACTTGTCTTTCTATGCTGCCATTAAGAGTTTCTAAACCTAAGGGTGTCTCCCTTACCCTTTTGCTGAATTCTGGTGTTTTCTCCAAGAAACTCTATTCATCGTATGATTATCCACTTGTTTTGGACTTTCTTTGCATCAGAGGTGAGAGCTGAGTACCTCTAGTCAGCCATCTTACCCCTCAGTTTCCTTGATGGCTTTTTGACTAGCAGAGTAATCTGGCTATTATGGTAAGAACCCTAATACTTTATTTTGTTCCAAGACTTCTACTTTTTAAGATATAATTTAAAATAATGATTAAAAAATGTATTCTCACAAGAACATTAAATTAATTAGAGGAAAAAAATAGAAACATTCAATTATTGGTGAACTGTTAAGCAAATGAGAGCATATTAATAAAATAAGACTCATGATTCTTAATTTGTTTTCCACTTTACCCATATAGATATGAGGTAAATACCAATATGTAAAAACTTTAAGTAAAGACATAAAGCCCTAGAATATACACATTTGCTCATTTATTCACACACCTATTTCTTAGTTCTGACTATATGCCAGGAACTACACTGGCATTAGATCCTAGATGTTGAGCACAAGAAGGTTGAGTCTCTACCTTATAGATCTCACAGTCCTGTATATATTGACACTTCTGTAACAGTTACAATAAACCATATTAAAAGTCCAACGAGGAGATTTTTTATTGATTTTGAATGTCCTATTTAGCTTTCTATAATAAATTAATATTAGAATTTGATTAGGAAAAAATTGTCTGTGACATAGAGATGAGAAAAACATGATGGTTTCTTCTACATGTTTCCTATTTGTTGTAAAACAGAAAAATATTTTTGAGATATGACACTTTCCTGAACAATTACTGCGAATCATTTTCTTTTCCATCCATAATCTTTGAGGTTAATCTTTTAACATACTCCTTTGTATTAAGTTCTTTTTCATCTTCTGTAGAGATATTTTCATTATAGCTTCAAAATTTCTAACTCTGGAATATTTTGTTTAGTTCTGAAACTTCTCTAAGCGCTTATGGTCCGTAACACACAACAGGAATTTGAAGGTGATACAATAGAATTAAAGTTGACTTAATAAATAGTGAAATGATTTCAAGCTTGTAGACAATGTTCTAGCAGCGTTCTGGTCTCATTTTTGTATTGTACTCCAAAATCCTCAGTAGTACACATTCACATTGTGACTGTGATCCACAGTGACTTACTATGCTGAGAAAAAACATCACTGGGTATGCTTTTAAAGAACCTTAACAAATTTCCTTGTAACTACATCTTAGATCACTTCTAATTACTTTTTTAAAATAGTATTCTTTAAAATGATATATTTCTGCCTCATAAACAAGATAACTTTTCTGTATCATATCATCCTAAATTTTTAAAAAATACAATTATATACATTATGCCTTTGCATATGAACACACATGCACAGTCAGTTACATGCACATTTCACTTGACACTAACTGAAGAAAAGTTACAAAATGAACAAGATACTAATTGGATTGGGGGGGGATATGTAATTTTAAAAACATAGACAACCATTTTTATGTTTTATTGTACCTTAATAAAAGCAAACCTTTACCTGTGCAAGCATGGGGAAGCCAAGGTTCCTACATCCATTACAAGGAGTTAATGCTTCCCAAAGTCCTGAGGGCCCACAAGTGTTTTCATCATCATCCTCTTCTTCCACTTCTGGTGACAAATTTATTGTAGATGAAGTTCTCTGAAATTAAATTTATATTATATCAATATATTATATCAATGTTATTTAGGTATCTTAACATCAATTAAATTATATAAATTACTTGTGGTATATCTTAGCAAGCAAAAGTCAGCTCACTTCTACCCATAGTTATATGGCTATGCCATGTAACTGAGCCAAAAATATGTATAATTCAACTTAAGTTGAAGTGAGAAAGCTGGGTGAATTAAAAAGAGTAGAGATGGGAGCGACAAAGAAATAATGCAAGAAATTTTGTAGAAACTAAAGGAAAATTCCATATTCAAAGAACCTGCTGAATGCCCAGAAGGCTGGATTTAGGGGGGAAAAATGCATATAAACATTAAGAGAATATATTTGTCTAAAGGTCTTCAGAATGTAGTGTTCAGCCCTGAGAGTGATTACTGAAGTTAGTAAAGATATTCTACATATTGGCTGTAAATAACAACCCCCCTAAAAAAAAGTTGTTGCTCTTAAAAATAGAATATGACTTTCTTCTTCCCCCTATTCAAACAAGTTTTATGCATTCACATCTTAACTTTCCCTTTATCAATTGTCAGTAACTAAGAAATAATAAAATTAAATAGTTCCTCAATCACTTTCCATAAAATACAGTAATAATAATACCTGAGTTACAATGAGAACTATGTGACTTGCAGTGTCATAAGATCATTATTAATTATTTTAATTTACACAACAGCCCTTTGAGGCAAATATTATTTTTTCCCTCATTTTATAAACGAAGAATCTAAAGCACAGAAAGGTCAAGTAGAGCCCAGGGTCACAGAGCCGGTAAGTGGCAGAAAAAGAATTCTAAGCCAGACTACCAGACTGTAGAGCTTACTCTCCCTTAACCGCTATGTTATGAAACCTTTGATTTGTCACAATATCCTGTAAAAGACAACATACCGAAAAACCACGCTGATGTAATTGCAGTTAAAATAAAAGAAATATTTGTTGAATACGTTTCTGCTACATGATTATACTCCTAACAACATTTTGCTGTGACAGCCAGTGAAAGTTTCTGTAATTTGGTACGTAGCAGCCCATACTTCTGTAAGTATACATTTCTCAAATTAAATTAAAGGTGATTATCATGGGGATTTTTTATTGTTCAGATCCTCTGGGTGAAAAAAATCTTAGGAAGTCTAAAACCTTAACCTAGCAAGAGCATTTATATATTTGATCAATACTGTTCACAAAAATGAATAAAATGTTCAAAGAGGTATATCCTTCTCCAACTCATGATCAGTTAATGGTCTGGCCATCAATATTGACATGGCATGGCACTATAAACCATTACATAGTTGGCTAAGAACTATCAACGTTTCATAGATTAATCTGTTCTTTATTTTTGATAGAATAATTGGTTCTATTTTTGTGAATGGTACTATAATTATTTAATCCAATCATACGGAGAACTTCCTCCATCTCTTTCCCTTCCCTAAAGAAAAAAAAAATCTGTTTATGTCTCTTACCTGTTCATAAATCTCTAATTACTTTCATTCCACCGTGAATAATATCCAAATTTCTTAATCTGGCTTCAAGGTTCTATTTTATTATTACTATTATTGTTTTGTTTTGGCAGCTGGCTGGTAAGAGGATCTGAACCCTTGACCATTGTGTTATCAGCACCACACTCTAACCAAGTGAGCTAACCAGCCAGACCCCAGCAAGGTTCTATTTTTGAGTTCTATTTCTTATTTCATTATATTCATCCCAGATTATAACCAGGTGGAATTGTTTACCCTTGCCTAATCATGCTCCACACATTTATTCAAGCTTCCCACCTTACCATTCTGTATGGCATATTGTAGTGGTTAAGAGTGTAAGCTCTAAAATTAGAGTCCTGAATTCAAGTGCCAACTGCCCCACTTATTGGCTGTATGATTTTCAGCAGATATGACCACTGTCAGCCTCATTTGCCTTATCTGTGTAATGGAAAATAATACAGTAGAATCTCCCTCAGGATTTCTTCCTGATAATGAAATGAAATAATGAATATAAAGTGCCTGACACATAATAAGTTTTCAATAAACATTAACTAGCATTTTTAGATCTTATTTTCTTGGAATCCCACTGATTCAAAATATAGTTCAGATTTCATCCCTTACATAAAATTTTCTACATTTCCCCCAAACATAAATGATGTCACCTTCTCCTGAATGTCTATAGTTCTTTGTGTGAGTTTGTGTATTATAATTTTTCACACACCCCTTGAGATGATAGCATAGTGGCAAAGAGCATTGGCTTTGAAGTCAAATAAATGCACATTCAAGTACGAGCTCTGCCACTTCCAAGCTGTGTAACTTTGAACAAATCATATAATCTTATTAATCCTCAGTTTCTTTATCTGTAAAAGTAGAAATAATAGTTCCTATTTGTTAAGGCTGCATGAGGATAAAATTAATGGCTTGACAGTGACTGGCACATAAAAGTAATCAGTAAGTATTGCTATTTTTACTATTATCTTTATCCTGAAGGAGTTGTACACATACAGCATAGACACACACTCACACACACACACATACACGTGTGGCTTGCTTACCCTAGTTAATTGTAAGTTATTTGAATGAAAACATTGCCTTATTCACATTTGTATCTCTCACAATGTGTTGTGCATAATAGAACCTAATAAATATTTATTGAATAAATTATTGAATAAATGAACTTTAAACTATCATTTTCATTTTGATACCTAGAAAATTTTACTAATATTAAGGGGCGTACATAATTGTATCACAAATATCCTGATTGCTATTTTAGTTTTATTTTATATTAACCGTTATCAGTAGCTTTAACAGAAATGAAGAAATTTATCAGTGGTTTAGTACTGCCCCCTAACGACAGTATATAAATTGGCTGTGTCAAGCCATAATTTTTAACTTTATTTCTTTACAACTAAAGATGCCTTGGAAAGATTTTATCAAGCTAAATATAATCTCCAACTATATATTGAAAAGAAGCCACATGAACACACTTAAACTGACAGGGTTTCCTTTATTCCTAATGCCTTTTACACTTTTTACTGGAGATCCAACTGTGTTCTTAAAATTCCAGAAAAATGTGAAAGTTCTTCTAGAGAGAATAGACTGTATAGTTTGAGCCTGTTAGTTTTCCTGGTTGCTACATGGTAATTATATAGAAGCAAGATCAGATCAATTCTACATTGCAATGAAAAAACTGTCATAATAGATAAATACCACGGGGAGACAAATTTGAGCTCAATCAAAGAAAAATACTCTCTAAAATAATTACTGTATATCAGTCTAACATGGAAGAAATGGGACTTCCCTTTGAGGTGGGGTGTGTGTCTGTATGTGTGTATAATTTTTCATATATTTTATATATGCCATATAAAATGTAATTATTTAAAAATTATATATAATGGTGCTTTATAATTTATAAAATGCTTTCAGATACATAACAGCCCAATAAAGTAAAGGAAGGATTATCCATATTTTACAAGCGAAGAAACTAATGCTTAAGATGGTACTCAACTTTTAAGATTATCCTACAAAAAAGGCCAGATAATCCATGACCTCTGACTAGGTCCTATTATCTTTCTATCACACCATGGAAGCAAGCTCCTAATTATTAGAATTCTTCAAAAGGACAACAGGGGCCGGCCCGGTGGCGCACTGGAGAGTGTGCAGCTTGGGAGCGCGGCGGCGCTCCCATCGAGGGTTCGGATCCCATGTGGAGACCGGTTCCCGCTCACTGGCTGAGTGCGGTGCGGGCGCAACACCGAGGGTTGCGATCCCATTACCAGTCAGTAAAAAAAGAGAAAAAGGAAAAAAAAAAAAGGACAACAGACGTTCTAAACAGTCTAACGTAACTGTCAGTGCAAAGGGAACAGGCAAAGAGGCAGAATCCAGGAAGGAGGCAAATGGATATCAAAACAAAGGACAACAAGTTAAAATGGGTTAGCAGTGTGGTCTACCTAAAAGGATAGCCACAGGTCTTTTTGTCATTGTTTCTCAAAAATGAAATTGTTTTATTGATTTTTTACGAAAATTAAAGTAATACATGTGCCTTGGGTTGGACATCCTCCAAAAACTTAATCCCCACTGTAATTGTTAAGGGTAGGAAATCCTACTATGGTAATAGAAGGGTGGCTCCTTGAAGAGGCGATTAAATTGCAGGACCATGCTGCAGTGAACGATTAAAAATGATGGTCATGGGCATGGTTTGGAGGGATTTAAAAGGAGAGTGAATGAGGAGGTTAGTGTCTTTCTCTGCTCCACCATTTTCTGCCATGTGAGACCCCTGGGTCACTGTCACCACCACCAAGGCCTTCACCAAATGTGTTCCCTGGACTTCAAACCTCCCAGCCTATGAAAAACTAAGCAATAAATTTCATCATCTTACAAAGTACCCAGTTCCAGGCATTTTGCTATAAGCAAGAGAAACAGACTAATATACTTGCCTTTCTGGTATGCACCACTTGGTCATGACGTATAATTTTTTTTTTATTTGACTACGATTTTTTTTATTTTAAAATGATAATAAAACTTATAAGCTCAAAAACTACACATATACACATATATAGTGATATGAAGAGTCTTTCAAAAAGTTCATGGAAAGATTCGTATTATCTTTTAATTCCATTTTCCCACGAACTTTTTGAAGTACCCTTGTACATATATTTGGACAATGCTCAATGGCCAAGAATTTAAACCAATATTTGGCCAAAACCTAAAATCAGTCATCATGGAATGAACTTATGGAACACAATATTTTAATTTTAAATGACGTATAATCTTTTTAATGTATCACTGGACTTCATTTGTTACTATTTTGTTAAGGATTTTTAAGAGTGTGTTCATGAGTGATACTGATCTATAGTTTTCTCTTTGTGAAATGCTTTGATATCACACTAATGCTGGTCTACTACAGTAAGTTGGAATTGACCCTCATCCTTTATTTTCTAAAAGCATTTCACCCATGAATCATCTAGGCCTGAAGTTTTCTTTTGGGAAAAACTTTAATTATGAATTGTGCTTCTTTAACCAATATAAACATGTTTAGATTTTATATTTCTTCTTGAGTCACTTTTCATAATTTGTGTCTTTGAAGTAATTCCTCCATTCATCTAGGTTGCCAGATTTATTGGCATAAAGTCATATTGTTCCTTTATTATACTCTTTATTATCTTGGATCTGTTTTCATATCCCCCTTTTTATTCCTGATATTGTTAATTTGTTTTCTTTTCTCTTCTTCTTGATCACCCTAGGTAGAGGTTTATAAATTTTATTAATTTTTTCAAAGAATTAGCATTTGGTTTCATTGCTTTTTTTGTTTGATTTTCTTATTGGTTGTTCATATTATATTTCATTGATTTTGATTTTAATCATTTTCACTTTGGGTTTAATTTCCTCTTTTATCTCATTTCTTCATGTTAACGCTTAGGTTATTTATTTAAGATCTCTTTCCTTTTCTCATATAAGAATTGGATTCTATGAGTCTCCCTCTAAACACTAACTTTATCTACAAATTTTCATATTCTTTGCTCTTATTTGCATTCAGTTCAAAGCACTTTCTAATTTTCTGTGTGATTTCTACTTTGACACAGTGGTTATTTATGAAGCATGTTGTATTAGTCTGTTCATGTTGCTATGACAAAAATACCTGAAACTGGGTAATTTATAAGGAAAAGAGGTTTATTTGGCTTACGAATCTGGGACAGACTTCAGGCTACTTCTGCTGATGGCAGAAAGTGGCAGGCAGCCAGCAGGTACAAGCAGATCACATGGCAAGAGGAAGCAAGAAAGAGAGGGGAGGTGCCAGGGTCTTTTAAACAACAAAGCTCTCACGGGAACTAATAGAGCGAGAACTCACTCATTAATCCCCCCACTCAGGGAGAGCATTAATCCAATGAGGGATCTGCCCCCATGACTCAAACAGCTTCCTGCACTGCCACATTGGGGATCAAATTTCCACGAGTTTTGGTGGGGACAACACATCCAAACTCCATCACATGTTATTTAATTTCCAGTTATTTGGGAATTTTTCCAAATGCTTTTCTGTTAATTTTTAATTTCATTTCAATCTGGCTTACATTGTTTCTAACAAGTCTGCTTCTTTCTTATCTTTGTTCCTCTCTACATAAAGTAATTATTTTTTCCTCTGGCTGCTTTAAGATTTTATCTTTTTCACTGGTCTTCAACAACTTGATTATGATGTATCTTTAGTTTTCCTTGTGTTTGTTTTGGTGGCATTTGTTTAGCTTCTTAGGTCAGTATGTTTATAGTTTTCATCCAAGTTACAAATTTTTCAGTCATTGTTTTTCAAATTTTTTTTTGTTATTCTCCCACTCCCAACCTTTCCTCTCCTTTTAGAACTCCACTTACACATATGTTTGATTGCAAGATATTTTTCCACAAGTTACTGAAGTTCTGTGTGTTTATTTTCAGTCATTTTTCTCTCTGTGTTTTATTTTGGATGCTTTCACTTGCAATATTTCCCATTTCACTGATCCTTCCTTCTGCAAAGCTGTTAATTGTATGCACTTTATTTTTCATTTCAGATACTGCATTTTTCATCACTAAATTTTCCATTTTAATCTTTTATACCTACATTTCTCTCTTCACAATCACCTTTTCCTTTAAACTCTTCATTTTTTAGTAAATAATTAATTTTAATAATACTTATTATGTCTGAACAGCAAACATATAGTTTAAGTATGCAGTGAAGGATGGGAGTGAATTTACAGTGAACTAAAAAAAAAATCCTTGCTATAAATTACACAAAACACATAATATATTAGCATAATTATAGCCCAAGACTTATTATCTTGTATACAAATTCAATTAACTCTGTAATTTCCATGTCTGTTTTTATAGACTACTTGCTCACATGGTTATGAAATTAATTTTTCTTTTCATGTCTAGTCATTTTTATTGGATACTGGAAAATATCCAATTATTGAGTTCTGAGTTTAGTTGTATTCCTTTAAAAAGTACTGGACAATGTTCTGGCACAGAATAATGTTATTTGGAGATCCATTTGGTGCATACAAGGCTTGTTTTCCAGATTTTTTTAGGTGGAAATAGAGTAACCTTTATTCTGGGTTAGTTTAACCCCACCATAAGATGTAAGTTCCCTTCTGAGATCTCTACTGAATGCCTCATGTGTTCAGCAAGATCTCTCCACTTGAATGATTCTTGGCCCTGCGTGAGCTGCAGCAATTTTTCTGTTTACATATCCCTGGTGTCGTTCTTTCCTTAAAGGTTTTTCCTTTTCTGAATTCATAGAGTTTCATTTTATCCATGTGCAGATTGATATTCAGCTAAAGATTCAAAGATAACTTTAGGAAGTTTTCTGGACCTCTTTCTCTGTGCAGCTCCCTCTTTCCTGTTCCTCTGACTACAAATTCTAGCTGACTCAGCCTTCCCCAACTCCAATCTGTGTATTTTGAACTCAGTGAGACGACCTGACTCTGTTTTTTCTCCTTGTGCTATAGTTACAAAATTTCATTCAGACAGATGCTGGGGTGGTAGTAGGGTTTGCTCCCTTTCATTTCTTCTCTATTGGGGATCACAGACCTGTCGTTTATACAAGTTTGATAATGGATATTTTATATATTTTGTCCAGTATTCTAATAGTTTACAGAAGGAATTATTTCACACCCTGTTATTAGCTCATGGAAGTTTAACAAAAATGCCTTCTAAAATAAGATGTATGTATTATTCATAACTGCCTCTCCCTTTCTAGAGCTCTTTTCAGTTCTTACATTATTCTGGCTAAATTACCCCATTTCCTCTATTTTGTACAAATTCTTTAAATATAATAATATTGCCTCTCCCTACTCTGTCAACTCCATATTTATCACCTGTCGCACAGTAGTTATTCAATTACTGTTTTTGCATCAAGGAGTGCACATACCTTAAAAATCAACCTGAACTACTTATAAACATAATTTCACTACCACTTAAATTATTTTAATTAAAGTTTATGTTGTTTACACCCAATATTTCAAACAAATTCATTTAAATTTTTAAGTATTTATTGAAGAGAAACTACTGTCTACAAGGCTAAATTTGAGGGTGAGGGAAGGGAAAGATAAATACATCACAAACTCTGAATTCAAGGAATAAAGAGTATATACATATACATATCTATATACATAACTAGATGGTAAACCTAGACCATGTCTGGCAAATCAGGTATGAGGAAAGACCTGGTGAGGAGATGGGGCAGAAAAAACCAATCAGGGCTCTGTTGTGGAAAAATGGATAGTTTAAAACAAGTTCGACATTTGTCATGACACAATTTTCTTCTTCTAATTCTATTGTGATCAAAAACCAGAAGGCCTCTGGGTTGGATATAAAGGACCCAGATACTGTTTCTGTTCTTTGATTTCCCATAGTACAGCTGGCCTGGACAAGTCAATGTATTGTTTTGAACTATTCGCAAGAGGTTACATAAAGTATATCTTATCTTTATGACTGGAGAGACAATGTTTTCTATTGTTTCTGTATCTTGAAAAATCACGAACACATTTCTGGGCACATCATATGCTGTAAATTTTGACTGGACAACTCTGGACCCTACTCATGCTCTAGTTCCTCTTTATACAACTGTAAAATAGAAATGCCTTCAGTGCTGGTGTGTAAGTAACTTTGGATATGTATATATACACGTATGCACACGAACACATGTGAGTGTATTGGACTGAAAACAGAAAATAATAGATATGTTTTATCAGGAAAATATGTAAAGAAAGACTTTCAATAACCCCACAACAAAAGGATAAAAATCCTCATATTATAATTTTCAATATACAACAGTATATTCCTTGCCATCCCTCATCTTGATATTATATACACTATTCTGTCATATTTTCATCCATTTTCTGGGGAAACAGTTTTCAGTTATATGAAAGTAAAATTTTGGAAAAACAAAGAATATAATTGAGATGTATATTAATTAAACCACCATAAATGAACAAAACTTATGACTGAAGAATTTTCTATTGAAAAGTAACTGAATACAAGTTAGACATTAAGTCTGTTAGATCAGCAGAAAACTGATTAACTCTAGGTCATAATGATACTAAATTGAGGTAGAATAAATAAAATGAGAATAGAAATTGAGGATTTTGCACAGTCTGTTAATATTTATAAAGCCAAGGGTAGGTTAAGGACATCGTGCTGCTAAGAGATGTGGAACAGATGGTTTAGAGTAATGACTTGATACTTCTGGGTGGCTTCCATGATTCACATTATTGGCTGGAAGAAATTACACAATAAGAAATGGTCCTCAATTTTTTAACAAAACTTTTTACTACAAACATTAACAAAATAAATCTCCAAGCATCCTCAAGAGTACATATGATTTCCCTTTCTCTCAGTTCATATAAAAAGACAAATCACACTAATTCACAAAGTGAATTGTGTATGTAAGGATAAAACAGGTAAACAAAACTGGAACCTAGATCACAATTTGGTCAAATCATTACTTAGGAGACAAAAATTAGCAGCAAAAAAAAAAGGTATTTTAAAATATTTAAATAATACTATGGCTCATTCAAAAAAATTTTGAAGTTTCTTTTAGAATACATACAACATAAGTTAAGAAATTATGTCTCCACAGGAAGCATTTTTCTTGTTGGTTCTGTTTGTGTTTGTGTGTGTGTGTTAAATATACCTGGTGAATTTATGTTTTCCAATGCAGAGAAGTCAAACTGTTCATTAGGTTTTAAAAGGCTGTGTGGCCTGGTAGAAATTATCCAGGTTTGTGGTCTTGGTTTAAAATTGACTTGTGCTCAGGATAAGTTTAGATTTGTGGTTATTTTCTAATCCTAAATCCACCTTCACTAATTTCACCTGTCGTAGTAACATCATAGTGTGCATACTGGAGAAAAGGAAAGGGGTCTGGAAAGGTGTCTTCAGAAGCAAACCTTTGGGGTTAATCTCTCACCTCAAGGCCCAACTCTGACCTGGTCAATTTTAAGTAAATAATCAACACTGTCTAAACTAAAATCCTTTCTCAGGGTAGTAGCTTGTAGGAGGGGAAGATCTATGTCTTACTTATGTTTATATTCCCAATATCTAGAGTAGTTGTGGCAGAGTGGGTACCTTAATGCTGAATTTAAAATGCTTCTTTTGTATGTTCAATAGCACTTGATAAATGCTTTTTGGTGGAAATATTTCACCAATTTAGTGAAAGGAAATAAAAACTGATCATGTTTTTCCCAAAAAAGGCTATCTTTAATTAATAATCAAATTGATAATGAGTATTTTCAAAAATTCATCTCTTTCTTGAGGTAATTTTTTTAAGTGCAAAAGAAACTTCCAGATGCACCAGGACAAGTTAAATAACATAGCAATATCCTTCAGGCTATGCAACATTCTCACCATCTGCCAGCATTTAATGAAAGCCCCCTGATCCAAGTTTAAACACCTGAATTGGAATACCTGAGCCACATCCTGGTGCACCAGGACAAGTTAAATAACATAGCAATATCCTTCAGGCTATGCAACATTCTCACCATCAGCCAGCATTTAATGAAAGCCCCCTGATCCAAGTTTAAACACCTGAATTGGAATACCTGAGCCACATCCTGGCTAGCCCAGGCATTAAACCCATGCTTGATGAGTCGTCTGTCTGAAGTAGTAAAGTGGGAGGTACCCAGGACAAACAAAAACATCAGCAATTTACCGGATGCTACTACTGATTCACTCTCCACTGTTTCACCTTCGTCTTCCTACAATGAACTAATTTCATCTCAAAGAAAAGGAATTTTTATGCTCTCCAGCTATGGATTTTCATCATCTGAAAATAGATTTCAATTACACAGAACTCTGACCAAACAGAATTGTTCTAAACAGATCTGATCCTATACCACTAAATATGTCACAACATCACCAGAGAATGCCATCCTATCATTCCCATACTCAAAGAGTTTTCCTAGGGTGTCCTGAATCTAATAAGTAGTCAATGCCATCCAACCACTTCCTCAAAACTAGGGACAGTTCTGAAGAGCCACCCCAGCTTCAGAGCTCCCGATGATGTTGGCTAAGCAGAGACAAACCATTCAGTGGGCTGCAGCTATATATACCTTCTCCAGTGTGGTCTGAAGCCCAGCTTTATGGAGAGGGGCTCTCTTCCAAGACAGTCCTCCCTTGGATACCTTCTCTCAGCCATACAACATCTTTATAGTTTGTTTTACATCTTTATAGTTACGTTCCAGTCATAGTTTGATAATCCTTTATGTTAAACTTTCTTGGGGACCTTTAACACAGCAACATAATCAGGGAATGATAAGAAAAGAAAAGGCTAAGGTTGAGTCAAAGACATCATTAAACTGGTTGAAATAATAGAAGAATATATTATAAAATTTAAATTATTTTTGGAAGTCTCTAAGAGCTAAACCAATATTACATAAAATTAAACTAGGGTTTCAGTAACCAAATTGGAAAAATTCTCCCAAATCCACACACACACAAAAAGATGAAAATATATCAGAGAATCTAGTGTAGCAAAGGAATCAAGAACACTGGGTTAGTCTAAGAACATATAATCCTAGATAAATAAGACTGAGCAGTGGATACAACACCACACTCTAACCAACTGAGCTAACCAGCCAGCTCCATAACTTTTTTAACAATAATGTTCAATGTTGGTGAGAGTCTTTACATTGATAACATAAACTGAAAAAAAATCAATTGAAAAATAAGTTTCTAATGTGCATAAAGAATCTAAAAAATAGTTTCTTCTCTTTCACCTCTTTCTGAAATTCCACTTCTAGATATGTATACTGAGGGAATAAGCAGAAATGTTATATGTATGTTCAGTGATGTTCATTAGACCATTATTATAAAAGTTAATAACTGATAAAGCCTAATGTCTGACAGAAAAACACTGTTAGATAAATTAGGGTATACCCATATAATGAAATATTTAAAGGTCTTTAAAATCTTATTCTCAGAAAAATGCAATAATGTGGAAAATTGTAACTGTATTATTTTAATATGTTATACTGTTTTTAAAAAGCAGTATAACAAACCTTTGGCAAACTAAATTTGGGGGAGGCTTAAAATACTTTAAATAAGTCATCTCTAAATAGTAAAATAATGGTCAGTTTGAATTTTTTCTTTATACTTTTCTGAATTTTGCAAACCTTCTACCATCAACTTGGAATACTTTTATAACCAGACAAATATTACTGACTTTATATGTACGCTTTGATAAAATCATTTCACCCCTACCATTCTAACCTAAATAAAGGATTTGCACAAAGACACTTTACTCAAGGATATTTATCATAGTATTGTTTGTAATAAAATAAATTTATAAACAATCTAACCATAAGAAATAATTAGATATACTTCTTTGTATTGGACTATAGTTGCTGTAACTAAAATTTTCAAAAGAATGTATTGGCATAGGAAAATTCTGATAATCAAGTGAAGGGATAAAATACACAGCATAATTCTGGTTTCATTTTTATAGTCACTTGTATATTTAAAAAAACTAATATAAAATATATTGAAACACGTCTCTATATGACAGGTGAATTTTCATTTTATTCTTCATACATATTATATTTCCAAATTGTCCATAATAAAAAGAACAAATTTTTAAAGGAAAATGAGAGACTATTTCTCCTTGTGTGACTCCAGTAATGAAACACTAAGTGATGTGTTGAAATGTCGATCCGAAAGCAGAGGCAATCCTAAGAATTCAACTGCAAATTTCGTATCTTATCTTCACAACTTCTATTTTCCAAATAATTTATAAAAATAAATAGGACTTGGGCCAGCCCGGTGGCGCACTGGAGAGTGCGCCGCTTGGGAGTGCGGCGGCGCTCCCGCCGAGGGTTCGGATCCCATGTAGAGACCGGTTGCCGCTCACTGGCTGAGCGCGGTGCGGGTGCAACACCGAGGGTTGTGATCCTGTTTCCAGTCCCCGGTACGGGCGCGACACCGAGGGTTGCGATCCCGTTACCGGTCAGTAAAAAAGACAAAAAGGAAAAAAAAAAAATAAGTAGGCCTGTTCCCGCTCACTGGCTGAGCGTGGTGCGGGCGCAACACCGAGGGTTGCGATCCTGTTGCCGGTCCTGGTCCGGCACAGGCGCAACACTGAGGGTTGCAATCCGTTGCCGGACACGAAAAAAGACAAAAAGGAAAAAAAAAAAAAATAAGTAGGACTTATTTTCATCACATGTATTAAGATAAGTAAAACAAGTCGTGTTAATTTGAAGTATTCCCCTGAAGATCATTTCTAACTTGAGTTTACAAAATGTACTCTTAGTCCTCATTCCTTTTTAGACCTTTTGCTTATAGAAATGTTAATATAACATGATTACTAAATATACCTCAAAGTGCCATACAGCCACTATTAAGGCAAAATTTGAAAAATAAATGGAAAAACGTAGTACTTAATGTTGACAAGAACCACCAAAGGGCCTTAAGACTATTGTTTTATAAATGTTAAATTATATAATGACAGAAGTTAATTTGATTTTTAAAAGGGGGGTGGGTAATGGGGAGAAGGGGAATGTGTTGTGAGACACAGTAGAACACACAGGAATAACTGAGGTGTATATCTTTATTCTTACTGGCATATATGCCAAATGAATCAAAGCAAACGCAATATTGCATGTATTCAGATTAATAACACCTGCCAAAAAATAATTTCAAGAGGTTCTTCATCAAGAAATTTCCAAAATATATAAAAGGGCTTATAAAAGTGCATTTTTGGTTTTTTTTCTAAGTACACTTTGCTCCAAAATCTTTTGCTCTCCTACATCTTTTATGACCTATAATTTATTTTTAGTTTCTGGCCTCATCCCTGTTTCTAGGCCCCACTCAGCAGAGATGTGATCAGAAGAGCCAGGCAGCATCACAAAATTCACATGAGTAAGGTTTTTAAAACCAGTGTCAGTTGCCCCATCCTCACAAATTGTGTTTTTTTTTTTATCCTTCAGGCTGCTCAAGAAAGTAGCAAATAATATAATTTGGGGAATACTTTTTTGGTGGAGTGGAAAGTAATGTAATTACTATATTTAAAACTGTACCAGTGGGAAATAATTTCCAAACACTTTCCATAAAATATCTTATAATTAGATTCCCTTCTGAAACTGCTAGGACTTTAAAGTAAAATAAAGTCTACTACTGAGAACACTGTTGAATTGCAGATAACTCCTCCTGGTGATCAAAATGACCCAGTGAAATCTCCAGCTGCTTATATTACTCTGAATAAATTCTCCATTTTAAAAATAGATACACCAAAGAATAAAAGTTTAATTAAAAGTTACCCAACAAAACAACTCTATCTTGGCAAAAATGGCAACACTTCAAAACGGAGGAATATTTGACATGTTCCATTAGCTATTTGGTGATGTACCTTGCCAGAGACAAACAAGTAAGATAGAACCAAATCTGTGTTGGAGAACTGAGAACTATGATTCTGGGAAGATGACAGCCTGTGTCCATATTCTCCAGTCCTCCTCCACCTTCCTAAGTCCCTGGTGGGGCTACTCAATCTTGGAAAGAACCAAAGTCTACTCTTGGAAGCTGAAGGAGAAATTAGAATCACCTGAGATCTCAAGTCCTAAGAAATAAAATAGAATTCTGGCCTGAAATTTACTAGCCAGCAGTCAGAGCCTCTTCAAAGCTTTCCTCTCCAACAAAACTTGGAACAAATATCACAGATTCACAGATTCATTCAAGGAAAGAAACTTCTCCCACTGTTTATTGGGAAAGGCTAGATGCTACTTATCATGGGAAAGGAAATGGAATGTTGGACTAGGTACAATCCATCCCTGATTGCACCAAAAAATAAAGAGATCATTTTTAAGCCTAAATTCCACTAAAAGCACTCTGGGTGTAAACCCTGCCCTTTTATTATTTACTTTTTTTAATTTACCACTTTCCAAGAGACTCCAAAAGCCTAAGAAGCACAGGTGTTGAAGTATCCCACACCCAATAACATAAATAGGCAGAGGAGGATCAAGAAGACATTTTATGTGACATAGCACCTTAAAAAGAGGAGATTTAGATGATCAACAAGAGAAGTGGAGGTAAAAATACTGGAGGACACAAGAAAAAAAAAGAAAAAAATGTACTGCAATCTCCTAGGATATAAAATTAGAATATATAAAAATAGTCTTGAAAACTAAATTAAAGAGTACTTGAATTTAAAAATTCAGTTGATTTTGAAATGAGAAAGGAAAAGTCACTGAAGAAAAGCAATTTAGTGTTTTAGAAGATCTAGTGTAGAAAACAGAATAAAGAAATAGAAATCCTGGCCGGCCCGGTGGCGCACTGGATAAGTGTGCCGCTTGGGAAGCGCAGCGGCGCTCCCTCCCGAGGGTTCGGATCCCACATACAGACCGGTTCCCGCTCACTGGCTGAGCGAGGCGCGGGAGCAGCACCGAGGGTTGCGATCCCGTTGCCGGTCCCCGGTCCGGTACGGGGGCATCACTGAGGGTTGCGATCCGTTGCCAGACTCGGAAAAAGACAAAAAAGAAAAAAAAAAAAAAGAAATAGAAATCCTAATAGGCATCAAGTACAGACTTAGCATTTGTAAGCTTATGAATAACAGGATAAAAACAAATGAAGATGTGACAATCAGAGAAATGATAGAAGACATCTTTCCTTATCTGAAGTTGTGCTCAGATTAAATCCCAAGCTCACTAAATCCCAAGAAGGAGTAATTTTAAATGGCACATACTTAAAGATACCCTGATAAAATTTTGAACTCTAAGATTAGACTAAAAATTTTACCACTTTCTATAATGGAAAAAAAAAGCAGGTATTTACAAAGAAAAGAGAACCAGATTATCATCAAACTTCTCAACTGTAACACTAGAAGCTAGAACACAGTGGACCAACTATTACAGATTGTGAAAGAAAAGAACTGTTAAATTAAATAAGCAGGAGGCTATTAGTCTGAGGCTGTTTCTGCACTATGAGTTCCTACAGGAAGAAACACAACCTCTGGGAACACACCCTGCCCTGGGGCCAGTAGCCACAGGGCTTTCCCAGATTTAAGGCTCTAGCCTCTTCCCAGCTCGCACACAAGAGAGCCTACGACACCCTGATCTCAGCAGCTTGAAATCTGGGCTCACAGCAGCTGTGACTCTAGTTCCGCAATCTGAGAAGTCTTTCCTAGTCCTGCTTAACTAATGTGCCCCATGTCCCTGGCCAGAGATCAAACAAGCAGACCCTCCTCAAGCAGATCACCCCCTGATCCTTTCCCAACCCCCAGCCCTGCCAGCTGACTGAATCATGTGTGCCTGAGCCCCCAACCCAGAAAAAACAGCTCATGGGTCTCTACTATAATGAATACACACTTGAGCTAATGGAAATAAAGTGTATCCACTCCTAGAGAAGTCATAGACTGTCTTGAACAGTCCTACACAGTAATTTTGCCAACAGTTGCAGAAGCAGTTGGACTGGCTCCCTCTCTGCAGGCCTGCCTAGTGACACTGCCCATCACCCAGAAGCAGCTGTACAGGCTCTATCACTGCAAGCTTGCCTACTGGCCCCATCCACCACCCAAAAGCAGAAGCTCCACCCTCACCAGACCAGCTCTTGAACTGCTGAGGGAAGCACAATCTTACATCAAGCCCAAAGAAGTGGCAAAGTGGAAATGTCACTGGAAGACCTGTGCTCAGCTAGCTAAACCAAATCACACCCACACTTTTGTCTCAGAGAAACAGCTCAGCTGTCAAGCCCCTGGAAGACACACCCTCAAGTCTTTAAGCCATCACATGCACCCATATCTAAGTTAGAAACAGCTTGGATGATGTGCCCCTGGTGAGCCCACCCTTGGTCAAATCCCTCCCCCTACAAAGCTGTGCCACTGCTGCCACAAACCTCCCAAGCACAGGTTGCTGACTCACTCATGGACATAGTGAAAGTGGATTACAGCTGAAGAAACTACACAAAGTCTACACTACTGGATCTATCCTGAACAAAGCCATTGTACTCTACCTGATTGACAACCTAGGATGCATTCACAGGTGAAAGTCTTTCCCCATGCAAGTCACTCCACAAAACTCAAAGAGGTGAATGTTCCACCAGATGCACAGATATCAATGCAGGGAAACAAGGAACAAGAAAAAACAAGGTAACATGACACCATCAAAAAACCAAAATAATGCTCCTGTAACTGATCCCAAAGAATCAGAAATTGCCAACTTTCTGGAAAAGGAATTCAAATTAACAATCTTAGGGAAACTCACTGAGATACAAGAGAATACAGACAAACAGCTCAATAAAATCAGAAAAACAATTCATAATCTGAATGAGAAATTTAACAAAGACATAGATATTGTTTAAAAAATTAAGCAGAAATCTTGGAATTGAAGAATTCATTGAATGAGATAAAACATACATCTGATAGTCTCAGCAGACTAGATCAAGCAGAAGAAAGAATTTCTCACCTTGAAGATAGCAGTTTTGAAATAACACAGGAAGACAACAAAAGAAAAAAGAATAAAAAGAATTAACAAAGCTTACAAGATCTGTGGAATACTATTAAGCAAAGAAATATTAGAATTATGGGCATAACAGCAGGAGAAGAAAACAAAAAAGATAATGAAAACCTATTTAATGAACTAATAGCTGAAAACTTCCCTAGTCTTGGGAAAGAAACAAACATCCAAATCCAGGAAGCTCAAAGGTCCCCCAAAAGATTCAACTCAAATAGGTCTTCTCTGAGGCACACTGTAGTCAAACTATCCAAAGTTAAAGACAAAAAGAAAATTCTAAAAACAGCATAAGAAAAAAGTCAAGTCACTTATGAGGGAAACCCCATTAGAGTAACAGCAGACTTCTCAGCAGGAACCCTAAAAGCCAGGAGAGAATGGAGTGATATATTTAAAGTGTTGAAAGAAAAAAAAATGCCAGCCAAGAATACTATACCCACCAAAGCTCTCCTTCAGAAATGAAGGAGAAATGAAGTATTCCTCAGACAAGCAAAAATTAAGGTAATTCATCACCACCACACTGGCCTTACAAGAAATGCTTAGTAGAAAGAATGATAACAGCCATAATGAAAACACCTGAAATCATGAAACTTACTTGCAAAGTAGATATACAAATTAGAAAGAGAAAGGAACCAAAACTTATCAATACAGAAAACCAACAATTTGCTAGGATAAACAATAACAGAGGAAGAAAGGAGCAAAGAATACACAAAACAATCAGAAAACAACCAACAAAATGAGGAGTAAGACCTCACATGCCAATAATAGTCTTGAATGTAAATGGATTAAATGTCCCAATTAAAAGATGTAGAGTGGCTGAGTGGACAAAAAAAATGACCCATCCATATTCTGCCCACAAGAAACACACCTTACTTACAAAGACACACATAGATTGAAAGTGAAGGGATGGAAAAAATATTCCATGCAAATGGAAAACAAAAGTGAGCAGAAATAGTTACACTTATATCAGATAAACAGACTTCAAATCAAAATCTGTACTAAGAGACAAAGAAGGGCACTATATAATGATAAAAGGATCAATACAGTGAGAGGATATAACAATTATAAACATATATACACCCAACACCAGAACACCCAGATATATAAAGCAAATATTATCAGATCTAAAGGGAGAGATACACACCAACACAATGATAGCTGGGGATTTTAACACCCCACTCTCAGCACTGGTCAGATTGAGACATAAAACCAACAAGGAAACATGAGCTTTAAATGGTACCATAGACCCGATGGACCTAACAGACATATACAGAGCATTTCATCCAACATCTGCAGAATACACATTCTTTTCATCAGTACATGGACAATTCTCCAGGACTGACCATGTATTAGGCCATAAAATATGTCTTAAGTTCAAAAAAATTAAATCATATCAAATATTTTTTCTGACCATTATGGAACAAAACTAGAAATCAATAACAAGAGGAACTTGTGAAACTACACAAATACATGGAAATTAAACAACATGCTCTTGAACAACCAATGGGTCAAAGAAGAGATTAAGAAGGAAATTTTAAAAATTTCTTGAGACTAATGGAGACAGAAACACAACATACCAAAATCTATGGAATACAGCCAAGGCAGCATTACGAGGAAAATTTATAGAAATAAATGCTTATATCAAAAAAATAGAAAGATTTCAAATAAACAGCTTAACAATGTACTTTGGGGAACTAGAGAATCAATAACAAACTAAACCCAAAATAAGTAGATGAAAAAATATATAAAAATCAGAGCAGAAATAAATAAAATTGTGGCTAAAAATATAATACAAAAATTCAATCAAACAAAAAGTTGGTTCTTTGAAAAGATAAACAAAATTGACAATCCATTAGCTAGACTAACCAATAAAAAAAGACCCCAATAAATAAAATCAGAAACACAAATGGAGACATTCCAACAGATAGCACGAAAATACAAAGGATCACACCAGAGACTACTATGAAAAACTATACACCAATAAATATGAAAACCTAGAGGAAATGGATAAATTCCTGGACACATATGTCCTACTAAGACTAAACCAAGAAGAAATAGAAAACCTAAACAGACCATTAACAAGTAATGAGATCGAATAAGTAAGAAAAAGTCTCCCAACAAAGAAGAGCCCAGGACCAGATGGCTTTACTATTGAATTCTACCAAACATTTAAAGACGAACTATTACCAATGCTTCTTAAACTATTTCAAAAAATTGAACTGGACTGAATTCTTCCAAACTCACACTACGAGGCCAGCATTACCTTGATACCAAAAACAGGCAAGGAAACAACAACAACAAAAAAGAAAACTGCAGGCCAATATTCCTAATGAACCTAGATGCAAAAATCCTCAATAAAATACTAGCAAACCAAATCCAACAGCGCATCAAAAAGATTATACACCATGATCAAGCAGGATTTCTCCCAGTGATGCAAGGATGGTACAACATATGCAAATCAATAAATGTAATATATCACATCAACAGAAAGAAGAAAAACATATGACCCTCTTGATAGATGCAGAAAAAGCATTTGACAAAATTCAATATCCCTTCATAATAAAGACTCTCAACAAATTAGGTATAGAAGGAAACTATCTCAATACAATAAAGGCTATATATGACAAATGCACAGCTAATCATACTGAACAGGAAAAAGCTGAAATCTTTCCCCCTACGAAATGGAACAAGCCAAGGATGCCCACTCTCAGCACATCTGTTCAACATAGTATTGGAAGTCTTAGCCAGAGCAATGAGGCAAGAGAAAAGAAGAAAGGGCATTCAAAATGCAAAGGAGGAAGTTAAGTTGTCCCTGTTTGCTGAAGACATGTTATTATATAAAGAGAAACCTAAAGATTCTACTAAAAAACTCCTAGACCTGATAAATTCAGTAAAGTTGCAGGATAAAAAAATCCACATACAACATCAGTAGCATTTCTATACACCAACAACGATCTTGCAGAAAAAAAAATCAAGAAATCTATCCCATTTACACTAGCAACAATAAAAAAAAAAAAACCCTTAGGAATAAATTTAACCAAAGACGTGAAAGATCTCTACAATGAAAACTGTAAAACACTGATTAAAGAAATTAAACAGCCAGAGACAAAGTTTCATATTAACTAGTAAAGCTCTCATTTCACCAAAGACCACCTATAACACCTTGAAGGACCAGAAGTTTCCTGGGCTACCAAGCCAGAAAGGGGGGCCTCAGCAATGCCCCCCAACACCTGCAACCAATCCCTAGGATGGGGGACAAGGGCCTTGGCCATGCTCCCCTGACATGCACAGCCAGCCCAGTGATGACCATGGAACTGCTGCAGGATGTGCCCCAGGCTCTCCCACCCTGGGCAGTGGGGAGCCTTGGGCCTTGGCCACACCACCCCAAAACGTGCAGCAAGCCCAGCAACAACTACCAAGCCACTGAAGAATGTACCCCAGGCTCTCCTGAGCCAGCGCAGAAGGGGGCCAAGGTCCTCAGCCACACTCCCCCGACATGTGCAACCAGCCCAGCATCGACCACCAACATGCAGCAAGAAGGGCCCCAGATTTTTGAGCTGCGATGGTGGGGAGTAAGGGCTTTTGCTACACCCCCCTGACATCTGCACCCAGCTCAGCAATAACCAAGCCACTGCTGGAAGCCCCCCAGTCTCCCCTGTGGGAAGGAAGGGGGTGCCACAGGCCTCAATCCTGCCCCTCCTCCTTCCTCCTTCTTCCTTCTCATTTCCTTCCCCTTTCCCCTCTCCCTCTCCTTCCCAACTGCTCTTCAACAACATCCTAGAAAGTAAAAAATAATATTAATAAAATTACATTTTCTTTAAAAACAAGAAATTAAACAAGACATGGAAAAATGGAAACACATCTCATGCTCATGGATTGGAAGAATCAATATTGTCAAAATGACCATACTACCCAAAGCAAT
>NW_007732569.1:31943-53281 GCF_000696425.1 Galeopterus variegatus | reverse complement strand
GACCACTCAGAGGAGACTGGTCAAGAATATAGAATTACAAGGGGTGCAGTATGATGAAAAGACTCAGGCCCAGATCGGTGTTTCTACACAACCCAGACACATCAAATTTCACCAGATCCAGAAGTACCTATAAAGTCAACTATTAAAACCTGAGCTTCACAAAAAGCCTTCCCTAGGGAATCAGCAGCAAAGCAACAATTTAGCTCAACCACAGAGCTCAAGTACTGGTCCCCATAGGAAGTTCCCCCATTTTAGAAGTAAGCAAAGGACAACATATTAGTTCCAGTGCAGAGTTTAAGTGGTGAGAACAGCAAATAATCCAACACAGAACTGAAAGAAAAAAAAAAGTACCCACAACCAGAGACAAAGTTTGATAACTAGTAAAGGTCTCATTTCACCAAAGAATACCTATAACACCTAGAATGACTGGAAGTCCCCTGGGCTACCAAGCCAAGAAAGGAGAAGGGCCAGGGGCCTCAGCCATGCCCCCTGACATGGGCAAACAGTCCTGAGGATGGAGGCCTCGGGCCTAGGCCACACCTGCCTAACAAGTGCAACCACCCAGCAAGGACCACGGAGCTGCTGCTGGAAAAGCCCTGGGCTCTCCTGAGCCTGGGCAGTGCAGGGCCATCAGGACTTCGTCCATCCCCCCCCCCACGAGCAACCATCCCTGTGACAACCAGCAAGCCTCAGCAAGGAGGGCCCCGGGTTCCTGAGCTGGGGTGGTGGGGGGTGAGGGCTGTTGCCTAACCCCCCTGACATCTGCACCCAGCTCAGCAATAACCAAGCCACTGCTGGAAGCCCCCCAGTCTCCCCTGTGGGAAGGAAGGGGGTGCCACAGGCCTCAATCCTGCCCCTCCTCCTTCCTCCTTCTTCCTTCTCATTTCCTTCCCCTTTCCCCTCTCCCTCTCCTTCCCAACTGCTCTTCAACAACATCCTAGAAAGTAAAAAATAATATTAATAAAATTACATTTTCTTTAAAAACAAGAAATTAAACAAGACATGGAAAAATGGAAACACATCTCATGCTCATGGATTGGAAGAATCAATATTGTCAAAATGACCATACTACCCAAAGCAATGTACAGATTCAATGCAATCCCTATCAAATTACCAATGACATACTTCACAGAAACAGAAAAAACAATTCAAAAAGTTATAAGGAACAACAAGAGACCCCAAATAGTCAAAGCAATTCTGAGCAAAAAGAACAAAGTGGGGATAGGGGATATCACACTCCCTGACTTCAAAATATACAACAATGCTATAGTAATCAAAACAGCACAATACTGGCACAAAAACAGATGCATAGACCAATGGAAGAGAATAGAGAATTCAAAAATAAACCCAAGTACCAATAACCAACTGATTTTTGACAAAGGAGCCAAGAACACACATTGGGGAAAGGATAAATAAATGATGCTGGGAAAACTGGAGATCCAAATGCCGATGAATGAAACTTGACCTTTATCTCTCACTATATACCGAAATCAACTCAAAATGGATTAAAGAGTTAAATGTAAGACTCAAAATAAAACTTCTAGCAGAAAACATAGGGGAAACACTTCAAGATATAGGTCTGGGCAAAGATTTTACGAAAAATACTTCAGAAGCATAGGGAACAAAAGCAAGAATTAACAAATGGGATTACATCAAACTAAAAAAATAGCTTCTGCACAGCAAAGGCAACAACAAAGCAAAAAGACAAACTGCAGAATGGGAGAAAATATTGCAAATTTTGCATCTGATTTAGTCTGTTTTTGTGTTGTGATAACAGAATACCTGAGACTGGGTAATTTATAAAGAAAAGAGGTTTATTTGACTCACAATTCTGGGACAGCTGCATTTGGTGCAGGCCTCAGGCTGCTTCTATTCATGGCAGAAAGCAGCAGGCAGCTTGCGGGTGTAAGATCACATGGCGAGGGGAAGCAAAAGAGAGAGAGAAAGAGGGGAGGTGCCAGGCTCCTTTCAATAACCAGCTGTTACAAAAATAGAGAAGGAAATCACTCACTACCCGCCCCCCCCCCACGGCATTAATCTATTTATGAGGTATCCACCCTCCATGACCCATACAGCTCCCAACACTCACAAGTTGGGGACTAGATTTCAGCATGAGCTTTGGGGGGGGACAATATATCCAAACTATCAACATCCAACAAGGGATTAATATCCACAATATACAAAGAACTCAAACAACTCCATAGTAAAATAATAATAATTTAATAATAATAATAATAATAATAATAATAATAATAATAATTCAATTTTAAAATGGGTAAAGAAACCAAATAGACATTTTTTTGAAAGAAGGCATAGAAATGGCCAACAGGTATATGAAAAAAATCACTCAACATTACTAATCATCAGAGAAATGCAGATCAAAACCACAATGAGTTATCAACTCACCCTATTTACAATGGCTATTATAAAAAAGACAGAAAATAACAAATGATGGTGAGGATGCAGAGAAAGGGGAACTCTTACAAAATGTTGGTAGGAATGTAAATTAGTACCACCAATATGGAAAACAGTACAGAGATTTCTCAAAAAAACCACAGATAAAACTACCATACGATCCGGTAACCCCACTACTGGGTATAAATCTAAAGGAATGGAAATCAACATGTCAAAGGGATATCTGCATGCCCATGTTTATGGCAGCCGTCTTCTCAACAGCCAAGAGTTGGAACCAACCTAAATGTCCTTCAACAGATGACTGGATAAAGAAAATGTGGTATATATACACAATGGAATACTACTCAGCCATAAAAAAGAATGAAATTCTGACATTTGCAGCAATGTGTGTGAGTTTGGAGAGAGTTACATTAAGTGAAATAAGCCAGGTGCAGAAAGAGAAATACCACATGTTCTCACACATATGTGGAAACTAAAGAAGTTGATTTCATAGAAGTAGAGAGAATACTGATTACTAATAGAAATAGTGGTTACTAGAAGAAAATGGTTACCAATCTCTAGTAATTTTAACGTTGTTAAATTTAAGTTGTCTTACTTTTTATTTTAACATGTGTGGAAGGAGGGAGGGGGGAGAGTAGTCAGTGGATACAAAATAATAGAGATAAGAAGAGTTGGATCTAGTGTTCTATAGTAATATAGGGAGACTATAGTTAACAACAAAATACTATGTATCTTTGAATTTTGTATGACCTTGAATGTTGCTAACACAAAGAAATGACAAATGTTTGAGGTGATGAATACACTAAGCACCTTGATATGATAATTGCACACAGTATGAATATCCCCAAATACCATATTGTACTCCATAAATATATACAATTATCACAGGTAAGTTAGGAAAAATAAACTTAAAGGAGGTGGAAAAAAGAGAGAGAAATAGAGAGTAGAATAGTGGTTACGGGGGGGCAGGGAAAGGTTAATAGACGGGTACAAAGTTACAAAGTTACAGTTAGACAGGAAGAATAAATTCTTGTGCTCTAGGGTGACAATAACTAATGTTATTATATATTTCAAGATAGCCAGAAGAGAGCATCTTGAATGCTATAACCATAAAGAAATGATAAATATTTAGGTGATCGATATGCTAACTATTCTGCATAGATCATTATACAATACATGCACATACTGAAACAACAAACTGTACCCCATAAACATGTACAATTTTTAAAAATTTTTTTAATTTTCAAAAAAAAAAGAAGAACCTCAACCTATCTTAAATGTAAATGAATGGAAACCTAACTTAGGAGTATAACAACCAACCAAGTTTCAGCCAATCACAGGTGGCCAATTCATCGCACTATGACCAAATAAGACAAATGCTTCATCTCACCATGCTCAAATAGGGCAGACACCTAGCCACAGCCAATCAGGTAATTTATCTACTTTGCTTATGTATCCAGCCTATAAAAGTTTGCTGCTTACACTGCTGGGTGGAGCTCTCTGAACCTCTTCTGGTTTGGAGTGCTGCCTGATTCACAATTGTTCTTTGCTCAATTAAACTTTGTTACAAAAAAAAAAAAGTAAGACAACTTAAATTTAACAGAACTATGAGCCAAGAATTCTGGTCCTATCACTTACATGCAAGGAAAAAAGAATGATTAACTACAGACATGTAAGTATTCATTTACATTATTTTAAAAAATTACTCTAGAAAGTATCTTAGCCAATTATAACCACTTCATGCAAAGTATGAAAACCTTACAAGAGTATACTTCCATTTCATCCTATCGTTTTTTGGTGCTATTCTTGTCATAAATTATAATTTTACATGTGACTTAAACCACACAATACATTGTTAATATTTTTGCTATAAACAGTCAATCATCTTTTAAGGAGATTTTTTAAATGATATAATCGTCTTTTACTTTAGTGCACATATTTATCATCCGGAACTTCACTTTTTGGTGAAGCAAACATTCCTTTTTGCCTTCTGCCTAAAGAATTTCCTTTAATCCTACCTATGGGAGAGGTATGTTGACAGTGCATTGTGTTTGTCTGAGAAGTTTTTACTTCACCTTCATTTCTGAAATATATTTTCACTGGGAATAGAATTTTAAGTTGTCAGTTTTGTGTTTTAGTGCTTTAAAGATATCATTTCATCATTTCTGGCTCACATAGTTTGTGACAAGAATTCTGCTCTTTTTCTTATATTTGTACTCCTATAAATAATGTGTCTTTTTTTCTCCGGCTGCTTTTAGGTTTTTTTTTTTTTCATCATTGGTTTTCAGTAATTTTATTTTAATACTGGGTACTTCAAAAAGTTCATGGAAAGATTTATGTTATCTTTAATCCTATATTTCCACAAACTTTTTAAGTACTCATGAAGGCTTTGGTGTGGCTTCTTTAAGTTTACTTTGCTTATAGTTTATTCTTGGATGCCTGGGTTTGTAGTTTTCATCAAATGCTGAAAAATTTCAAACATTTTCTCAACTAATTTTCCAACTACCCACCCCACCCAATCCCCATCCTCTTCAGGGACATCAATTACATGTATCTTAGCTGCTAAGTTTGTCCCACAGCTCACTGATGCTCTGGTCTTCATTTATTTATTTATATTTATTTTTTATTTTATTTTATTTTTTGGTCTTTATTCTCTCTGCTTCATTTAATTTCTACTGCTATTCAAGTTCACTGATCTTTTCTGCTTCAGTTCTATCTGTGATATTAATCCTGTCTAGTGTACTTTTCACTTCAGCTATTATATTTGTTATCTCCAGAATGACCATTTGTCTTTTTTTCTATCTTGTGTTTCTCTCCTCATGCTCACGTATCCCTTTACATGCTTGAGCATATTTATAACACTGTTCCATATTTGTAACAGCTGTTTTATAAAAAGCTTGGCTGGTAAACCCATCGTTTCTGTCATTTCTCCAGTCTATTTCTATTGCTTGATTTGTTTTCCCTCCAGGTTATGGCTTCTTTACATGCAAAGTAATTTTTTACTGTTTGGTAAACAATTGTGAATTTTACATTGTTAAGTACTGAATTTTGTTATATTCTTTCTCACTGGCACATAGTTAATTTATTTGCAGATCAGTTTCATTATTTTGAGCCTTCTTGTAAACTTTGTTAAGGTGATTCTAGAGCAATCTTTGTTATTGGGCTACTTTATCCCCATTATTAACGGGAGACTCTTCTGAGTACTCTATCCAATGCACTACATTTTACAACTTAGGTATCTCCTTTTGGCTGGTGGGAGTATGAAATATTCCCAACTCTAAGTCAGCTCCTGGAATTTCTCAGCATATTGTGTCCCAGTGGTTCTTTCTCCAACCTCTTGAACGTGCTGATCAGCACTGAACCAGAGTTGATGAAACCTTCTGTAGATCTTCACGTCTCTCACTATATGCAGTTTCTACCTCTCCCATACTCTCAGCTCTAAACTGAAACAAGCTATTAAACCATGAAAAGACATGAAGAAACCTTAAATGAATATAACTTAAGTGAATGAAGTCAGTCTGAAAGGGCCACATATACTGTATGATTCCAAAAGATCAGTGTTTGCCAAAGGTACTGGGGGAGGAAGAGAGGAATGAATAAGTGGAACACAAGGGATTTGGGGGCAGTGAAACTATTCTGTATGATATTGTAATGGTGGCTACATGCCATTATGGATTTGTCAAAAGCCATAAAATAGTACAACACAAAGAGTGAACCTTCATGTAAATTATAAAATTCAGTTAATAATATATCGATATTAGTTGATCAATTTTAACAAGTGTATCACACTAACACAGCAAGATGTTTATAATAGTAGAAGTGGGGGAGGCAGAGGGATATGGTAACTCTGTACTTTCTGCTAAATTTTTCTGTAAACTTAAATTTGCTATAAAAAATAAAGTCTTATTTTTTTAAATATACATGCAAAAGTATGAGTATACAAAGTACTAAAGTACACATTGTTGTTTTCTTGATTACAAAAAAGAGGAAAGAAATATAGGAAGAATAAAAGAAAAAAATTAAATAAGTTCCCTACAGGGATGGGTAGAAATAGTAGAAGATATAGGAAACAGGTAGGATTTCTCTGAATATACCTGTATATATAGTTTTGACTTTGAACCATATTAATGTTTTATATAGTCAAAACACAAAATTAAATCAACAAGAATGGGGTAAAAAAAACCCTAAAATTTATTAAAAGCACAAACATGAACCTTATTACATATCAAATAGATAACATAACTATATGGAAGAAAATTAAAACAAATTAATTTAAGTACCTTCTGAATACAATACTGTTTCCACCCTCAGAGGCAATATTCTAAAGACAAAAATAACTGCAAATAAATCTTGAACTTTGCTTGGTAGATTTGTTGGTGTTGGTGGTGTTAGTATAGCAATTTAAATGTGTGTGCATGTGTGCACACATGCATGCACACAAGCACATGTGCATGTGTTAGAATTGAGTAAATGGGCAGTTATATTGATGTTGTTGGAAACTGGGATTCTCACTATGAAAGAAATGAAATATAAGTATGGATTGAGGAATGAAGAGAAAGAACCTTCCAGTGTTAGATTAGAAATAGAAATATCAGTATGAACTAATGATTTTTAAAAAAATTCTTCCTAGCTCAAGCCTCTGAAAAAATGCAGAATCAATAACACCCTGTAGCAAGCAATAAGTTACCTTGTTATATATACATTTAAGCCTCTGTTTACGAACCTAACATTCTCTCATCTGTAGTTTGAAACATACTATTCTCTTCATGGAAAGTTTCTTTTTCTTGTTTTTACTGCTTAATACTTACCCATCCTTAATGTATCAGCTTAATATGACTATTTCTGGAATGTCATAAATGATCATCTATTTCTCTCCTCAAGGCCTTGTGATCATTTCCACTGCTTGACTACTTGAGGTTCCCAGATATACATGCTATGCCCAGAGGTTTTTTAAAATCAGACGACACTGGACTATCTCACATAGGTTGTTTTACTTCCTACTGCCTTTTTCTCTTTTTACTATCTCAAACAGCCTTTCTCGCCCTTTAAGATTTATTCATTCACTCGTTTGCTCATTCATTCAAATTCATTCAATGACATAGGCAGTGTGGCAGTGATTCTCCTAAAATTCATCCTTGGAAATGTATCAATACCCTCCACCTACTTTACTATGGACACACACACACACACACACACACACACACTCCTCAAATTCTACTACTTCCATATATCCTCCTCTAATTAACAGAAGAGAAGTAACCATTTTCACAGGTGCTGTTTTTTTCTTTCTAAAATTGCACCATTCATGAATCTACCTTTCAAGTAACAGTGATTCTTTGGATAAATATTTTAATTACTTATTTAATTCATGTATTCATACCAGTTTTGCTCACCTCTGTCTCTTCACCGCTGCCTTTTTAAACTATAAAATTCTGGAGAGTGAAAAAAAATTGCCTTTTCATCACCCTAGTCCTCAGTTCAGCAACTGAGAAGCCTTTGAGAAATACTTAATGGTGATAATAATGCACCATGCACAGTGGTTGCACAATATATGTTGACAGAATGAAAATAATACCCTTGATAAATGCTAAAGAACAGAGTATTCTTATATTGCAGTTTTAAATATTCTATAACTTCTGATCAGATCCCTTTACTTGTTAAATATGCAAAAATTAAGTAATTTGTAAGAGTTGCTCAAGATTTTATATTTTGAGGGAGAGCGTACATTCATCAATGCAAGTAATTGAAACACAGAACAGTAAAGGTAGAGAATTTTGATAAAGTTATTCCATTTTAATTTCAACAACCAGGTGCTAGCACTGATAAATGTAACCTGAAGATTTAATTCAGTTAAATCTTCGCCTTCAAGCATACTTAAAATAAGCTGTTTGCATTTTCCTGCATATGATTATTCTAATCCTGAAAGTACCTCTTAAATATGAATTATAAATCCAGCTGCCTTAAAATGAAACTAAAAAGTTTTTCCCTAGTCGTTTTATTAATAAGAAATTGATGTAGTAGAACTATTTGAAGCTTAGAGAGTTAAACTTTCTGACTAAATAATTCATGTTTAATTTTTTAATGTATTTGTGAGTTTACCAAAGTTTGTATAGAAGATAACTTTTGAAATATCAAAATATTTTAACAATGCTTGATTTTTTAATGCTGCAGTTTTTAAAATGTGTTGTCTCTCTTCCTAGAGGGATACTTCACAAAAGAAGGCATCCCTTGATCAGGGAGGGGTTGCTCAGTAAAGAGCTTGGAACAAATCTAGAGAATCCAAAAGCCCTGACGTTTCTGGTAATTTCAAGATATTCCCATTCTAATTGTCAGGATCCACAGTTTCTAATCAGAAACTAACTTCAGAGTATGCCAGAGAATCTTCTGTGATTCAGTAAAACATGCTTGCCCTTGATAGTCTCAGATCATTGGCTTGAAGCAGGAAGCTTTACTTTAATGACTATAGAGCAGTCTTTCCTTCCCTATTTGCTGAACAGATGCTTATCTCTTCCTCTCAAAATTTTGTGAGGGATGCCTGGAATCTACAAACTCAACTATTCTAAGTATTTCCTACAAAGTTAGGCTTTGTTCCACACATGATCTGAGTCCCAAGAAACAACATGTTACAGTTTAACTTTGTTACATTTCAGGAACTGTAAGTTTCTCAACCTGAGATGTAAAGATCCTTACCAGGCTCCTGACACATTTACCTATTCCACATTTTAGAATCTGTTGGTTATGCCACTTCCAGATACCAATCAAGACACTTTGGGGTTGCAAGTGACAGAAATCTAACTCAAACTAGCTTAATCATAAACTGGAATTTATTATCTCTCAGAATCCAGGAAAAGCTAAACAATAGAATGTAGATATGCCTCAGTAAAAATGAATCAAAAACAGATATGCTGCCCCTGTTTTTGCAGTTCAGATTAATTCTCTCTTATTACACATTTTCTTTGCCCACAAGATAAGAAACATAACCATCAAACAGCTAAGTTTTGTATATCAAAGTTTCTTTAGCCATTAGCAAGAAATACTGACAGTCTTTCTCTCAATTCCAGTTTTAAAATTCCTGATTCAGACTGGTCTGAGTTCCATTAGGCCAATCTGAAATATTTCATTGCTGACAAGGCATAAGGTGACTGACTGTCTTGGTTTTCCCAGGACTATAGGGTTTCCAGGGACATTCAGGGCTAAAACCTGGACAGTCCAGGACAAACCAAGATGTTGGTCATCACTAACTCAGGTATAGAGTTTGACGTGTATGTTTATAAGGGAGTGGAAGAAAGGTAGTTAGAAGTTCCTATGACTATACAGACAAGGCCATAGATGTCCATTAACTGGGCTGTGACAGATTACAAAAGTGGGCATTGTTCTTCAGAGCTCCTCCTGTAGAGATGGAGTCTGTTTCTCTATCCCTTTAATGTGAATTAGCCTCGTGACGTGTTTTGAACAAAAGCTGTGGTGAAAACAGTGTTATATTAGTTCTAAGCCCAGTCCTCTTGAAGGCTTTTATATGTTCTTGCCCTCTCAGGATCTGAGACTGCTACATGAGCCATCCCTGGCTAGCCTGCTAGAGGACACGAGACCATGTGAGAGTGACCCTAGGCAAGCCAGATACTCTGCTGAGGCCATCGTTAATCAGGCATCCCCAGCTAACAATCCAGTTGGCCATGGTCACATGAATGATGCTAGCCAAGATCTGCCAAGCCAGCCCATACCAGAAGAACTACCTGGCTGATCCCAGCCTAGATGGACAGCTGCAAACAGTGAGCTTCAAAATTAAAGTGATTGTTGTTTAAGCCACAATGTTTAGCAGACACATTGACCTATGAGATTATAGTTGATTATTTGTAATAGTAAATGTAACATCATGCCTAAAGTGTTCAGAGTGCTTAGAATCTTTTTAGAAGAAATGAATTAACTAACTGGCTTCCACTACTCTTCTCAAAAATGTTTTTTTATTTTGACTGTTACCATGTGTAATGAGTATCTCCCTTCTTTATGCTTCAGGATCTCTGAAACATATCATGCTGTTTCGTGCCTAATGTCTTTACATGTGCCATTCCCACCCCTCCCATCTTGTTCATGTGTCATAATCTTTCTCTATATTTAAACTCGGCTCAGTAACTCCTTTTGTGAAGTCAGTCTAAATCATGTTCTTCTCCCCTGAGAGATTTAGTCATTCCCTGTTTGGTTCCCTATTCCCAGAATATATTTCTATATTTCTCTCATAAGCCTGTTTTATAATAATTTATTTACAAATGTGTCTCCTTGCTATCTCATAAGGTCCATGAGGCCACATCTTTGTATTTCTGGTGCTTAACACAAAGCCTGGCATAATGTAAATGTGCCATAACAGTTTGATAAATTAAATAAGAAATCTAAAATAGAAATATTTTAAATGTGGTTTTGGGCATAAAGTATCATGTTTCTATAATCAATCTCTGAATAACAGCCATTATATTTGGCATATTTACATTAACATTTAAGTTACAAAGGATAGTGTATCAAGGATGATATCATTAGTAAAATCAGTAACAAGATTTGAGCCTTTAAAGAAGTTAATTTCAAGCTTGGCTTTGCTGTAAGCGCAAAGTTTGTAACTTGTTCCTAAATAGAATTTAAATAATACCAAAATAGATGTGTAAATAAGAACAGAAAGTATTAACATAATCAGCCCAGTTCTCTGACAGGTGGGTTGGAGGCTGGAGATGCAAAAAACAGTAAGGAAAGTCCTCTGTGGGCTAACGTGGGAGGGATAATTTGGCTTCCTCTCTCCATAGGCAGATGGAGGCTTTTTCCCCCTGTATAGGTTCTGAGAATGCAATGAAGAAGGAATGATTGGGATGCTCATGTGGAACAAGCATAGTATTTGGCTTAGATTTAAAAAAATAGAATGAGAGAGTATCCACAAGGGGAACTAACCTACCCAAGACACTTCAACATTTCTAGACTAATTTTCCTGATACACACGCACATGCATACATACACTAACATACATTAGACACACACACTCTATGGGTACACACACACCACACTAATTTTCCTGATACACACGCACATGCATACATACACTAACATACATTAGACACACACACACTCTATGGGTACACACACACCACACATACATACATACATACATGCACATACATACAATGCATTATACACATACACACTTCCTAATATAAACTGTGTCAATTTCAAAAATAAAGTTAAATTAGGTTTCAGTTCTGCCTCCTCTCATTAGGAAATAAGGTTCTCCAGCTTAGAACTGGCATTCCGAAGCCAGGTCAAGAAATAGAAGCTGAGGAGCTGTCTGGTAGATTTAGTTCTCTAGCTAAATCTCTAGAAGGGTGATACATCTCTGATATTCCTTCTAATTAAGGAAAGTTTCCCAGGACTTGATAGGAAAAAAAAAAAAGTGGCAGATTGAACATACATGTTCACCCTCTTTTCCTTCCTCCCAAAATGGCATCAAAATGACAGAAATGTGTTTGCAGAGGTATAAACACACAAAGACAAGCAGAACAAGAAAGGGAACTATAGTAAAAATTTCTGGAAGCTCTAAAGTAGATACATGACAAATGGCTAAGCAGACTTGAAAACTGGATCCAAACCAGACCAGAGGAAAAACTAAAAATCAATCTGATGACACAACAGAAGACCCATAAATTTCATATCAGATATGTCTGGAAGCAGTGGTAAATAAAAAGGCAAAAATATGAAATACCTGAAAGTGTATTTTCAATGCAGCGAGACTCCCATATGCCTTCCCCACTCTGTATAGCCTGATGACTATCCCTCCCTCAATCTTGCAAAAGACTGAAGATTTATTCTCTGGGCAGAATAAAATAGTTATATTTAGTTCGCTAAACCAGTCACAATTTAGAGTATGGTAATATATTAAAAACAGAGTAATTGAGAAAACAGAGGTATACCAGATGCTGGCATCTCTGAGCCCTCTTTCCCTAACTAGCCCTAAGAACTCCCTATTAAGAGCCTGAAAGAGGGATTTTCTAGGACATATGTCTAGGCCAAGAAGAAAGATCTAACAGTATTGACAACGAAGTTTCCCAAACTAAACAGCCCAACCAAATCAACCTAAAGAAAAGCTTACTATGACAATGATACCTAGAAGACAATGTGGTAATTACTCTAAATCTCTCTAGGGAATTTATTTCCAACTCTAGAACTTCACACCCAGTTTAACTATCAATCAAGGGTGAGGGTAGAATAAAGATATTTTCAGGAAATTACTGGAGATGTGCGCCACAAAAGAGAAGGCATGGGATATAGAAAGCAGGATATTCTACATAGGAGAGAAGTGATAGGAATCCCCAAATGATGGTGAAGAGAGTTCTAAAGTTGATACCTATACCTATACCAGATTTGAGCAATTAGAAAGGCTCAGGTGAAATTCTTCAGAGATATAAAATGTGCAGAATATCTGATGGAAATGAACATGTTGAGAAAAGATGAGTTTTGAATGTACTAACTATATACACATAGAAAATTAATCACAATAAAAAAGACAATTAACTCTAGGGAAACCAAAAAATTATCACAGAAAGGAAAAAGAATCTGGGTTTAGCATATGGATCAGGAACATTATAAATAATATCTATCAACAAACATAATAAGTAAATGGAGATGATTGATCTAACCCAAATTATGCAATTAATGTATTCGAGAGAGTAATGGGACACATGCATGCTTATGAGGTGTACTACTATGGGGGGGGGGGAACAAGGGGAGAGATGAATCTCATCTTCCCTAGTGGGACGTCAATAGATTATAAATAAAACTGAAAAATTAAGAAGGAGCAAAACAAACAAATTAGAGACAAAAAGCCAAATACCGAGATAATCAGATAAAGGTGAAGTGAGAGAAGGATGACAGAAAGATGGGCAGGGATCTGCTTTTTCAATAATAATAAATTTTATAGAAATACTTGACACTTTAAATCAAATCCTTTAACACCTGTAATTCTGACTAAAACTAAAAGACAGAAAGTATTCTATAACTGTGCTATGGCAGAAAGGGTTTGAAAAATCCCTCCTGGCTTGGGTCTGCTGAACTTCAAGCCAACCTCCTCACATCTCTAAAGAATCCAAAAGAAAAAATTATGGCAGAAAGGCACCTGATCTGAATTCCAGCCTTAGCAGTTACTAGTTTTGTTACCATGATTTTGTGCTTCTCCCACATGGGAATGCCTGCCTTACCTCCCTCACAGAGCTCTTGTGAAGAAGAAATGAACTAATGCCAGCTAAAGCTCTTTATGTATAAAGAGATCTGCAAATATTGCATAAGTTTTACTCTACAACTATTGAGTCCCTACCAAATGTCAGAATAACATTATTATTCCTTTTCATTAGGTGTTATATAATTTTCTAAATTTAAAGTTATCAATTCTTACCCATGACTACTCTTTGGCTAAAAAATGAAATACTCAGTGATCCCTCATAACTTCTTTCTGTGTTGGGGACCTATGGCAGATGACCCCAATTATCCCTGCCTCCTGGTATTCATGCCCTTGTGTAATCCCTTCCCCTTGACTGTAGGCAGGAGGATTATAACTTCCATTTTGCTAATAGATTCTCTCCCTTTCTGGCTTTAAAGTAAGCTGCCATATGGAGAGTCCCATGTGGCAAGAAACTAAGGCCCTCAGTCAAAGAACAGCCAGCAAGGAACTGAGGCCCTTCGTTGATAAATCACAAGGAATTGAATCCTGCCAACAGCCACATGAGCTCAATAGCAGATCCTTCCCCAGTCAAGCCACAGATGAGAACCTGGCCCTGGCTGACACCTTTATTACAGCCTTGTGAGAGAACCTAAAGGAGAGGACCTAAGCCATGCTTGGATTCCCGACACACAAAACTGTGAGACAACTGTTTGCTTAAGCCACTAAATTTGAGATACTATCATACAACAATAGATTATTAAAAGACCTAACCAGGAGAGCCAATGACTTCAGCACCTCACCAGCTCTCGGGTGTTATAAAACAAAATTTGTTGACTTCTGTTTGTCACAGCGGTATGAAACTTGATTGTGAAGGCCCAATCGCTGGCTTGTTTGCATCACTTGGTCATATGAATTGATATTGCTACACCTAAGGATCAGCATAGCAACCTCAGTTGACTTCATTCTGGGCTATGCCATCCAGAAGTCATAAAATTATCTTCCAAATACTAAAGAATTTCAACAAATTACTATTTTTAGCAATGTCAGTCAAATGTCACTCAAAAAGTAAAGTAATATTCACTTCAGTATTTCAGAGGGAAAAGTCATGAGAGGTAACATAATAGAAATCCCCTATTTAATAACACAGAGTAGAAGAAAAAAAACAAAGTTTTTAATCCTCCCAAAAGTGTGCATTCTAATTCTAACACATTAAATATTTAACAAACCATGGTTTCTGGGTAAATGAAAAGGAAATTTCCTTTGCTTTTTAAATCTAGAATAAAAGGTGATGTGTGGGTGGCAGAATGGTGAAGCTTACAGAGCATACATTATTGTGCAGGAAGAAAGGGCAGCAGGGAACTAGAATTAGAGAAGCAGAAAAGAATGGCATGACAACTGGGTAGGCAGAGGTAGCCATTTGACTCTCCACATACCAGCTCTCAGGGATTTTCTTTCTTTAGAGTTATCATAGCCATATTGTTCAAGAAAAAAATGTAGTTATATGCTGTTTAGATGCCCTTATCACACTGACTCAGAAATTGTGTGTATATGTGGTAAACCTTTCAAAAGAGAATCCGTATACAGCTGTGAATCATTCACCTGAAGAAAAGTGAGCTGAACGGGCAATCACCGAGACAGACCATCACTTACCAAAACTTCTGTGAGCGATGTGGGGGTTAATGTGGGGGTCTAGGTATTGTCAGCACCGAGTTTCTTGCAGCTGTCACAATTGGACAAGCTGTCTTCATCATAAAATAATGCTTGCAAGCCAGATTCAACTGAGTGGGAATAATAAGAAAAATCTGAAATTCAACAATAACAGCCTTGCTCTCTAGGTGGTTTCATAATAAAGTTGGTGACAAGGGGTTGAAAATGACAAAACACATCAGTATGGAAGTCTCTCTTTAATGACCTGATGTCATGAATAAAGTATAAAGGGCAAATGACTAAACACAATTGTTCTTATTCAACATCACATTGAGGGCTAAGGTTTACATTATTCTCAACAGGTACCATTTAGATCCTGTATTAGTTTCCCTTGCTGCTATAACAAATTAGCACAATCTCAGTAGCTTAAAACAACATGAATTAATTCTCTTTCAGGTCTGGAGGCCAGAAACCCAAAATCAGCTTCACGGGGCTAACGTCAAGGTGTTGGCAGGGCTGCTTCCTCTGGCGGCTCCAGGGAGAATGTGTTTCTTGCCTCTTCCAGCTTCTAGAGGCGGCCTGTATTCCTTTCTGTCTCCAGCTCATTGCCCCTTCCTCCACTTTCAAAGCCAGCAGTGTAGCATCTTCTTCTGTCATCACATTTCCTTCTTCTTTCTGTAGTCTTCTCTCAGTCTCCCACTTAAATCACACCTTAAAAGCACTTTCTGCCATGTAAGGTAACATTCAGTTTCCAGGAATTAGAACCTGGATATCAGGTCCTAATTACTCAGCCTACTACAGGTCCTGTCTCATAATGTTTTAATAGGAAACTGTCTATGGTAAAGGGCTCATGACTTACATATAAGGCCATTCAAAAAACAATAAATTTAAATTAATTAGAGATTATAAATTAATATTATTTTGGCTCCTAAACTCTTTATTAACTGGTTCTGGGAAATTTTTGAATCATTCTCCTGGTAAGCACTGTGTGAAAAAACTAAAGAGCAAATTTAGTGGGCCAACATTTTCTTGGAGATCTCATAAGTACTGCTGCATGTGTGTGTGTACATGTGTGCATGCATGCACATGAGCACAGGTGCAGGCACATGCAAGCATTGGGGGTTCAAGAGATTGGATAAAAGCACACTAAAGGTGAATACTTAAAAGATTCCCATGATACCTCTAAGCTGTACTCATGGAATGATTCACGCTATAATAACAACCGTGGGTGCTAGAATGTACATCAGTAAGCATCAGGCAATTTTAATCCAAAATACTTCAAGCAGATTTTGAAGCAGTTGCTCTGACACCTGAGGGTGTAACTATGTTTGAAGATGTGTGGGATGTGGAGAGGAGAAGAAACTTTTATTAAATGGCTACTATGTCTCAGGCACAGAGCTACATACAGGCTTTATAAATGTTAATGTTTATTCAATTAAGGCTCACAACAACAAATGATGGAGGTATTAAAAGAAGAAGAAAATAATGCCCAGAGAGAATTACATCCCAAGCCAAAATTCAGACCTACATTTGTTGAAATCTAAAAAACTATAATGGGCTTTGCAACATACTAACATATACAGAACAGGTCAAGAGTCAAGAAAACAGCAACAGTTCTTTCAGAAGAACTCGGGGGGTGGGGGAGAGGATGATATAAGGGGAAATTAATATTATCACACATTCCACCAGCTGAAAATAGCAGTAACTCATAATGGCTGTATAACCATGTGCTGGACCCCATGTACTGATGACAAACACTTGTCAAAGTGTTTCCCACTTCTGGGTTCCTGTTGACTATACTGACCCTCCGTCTCTAACCTAGGCACAGAAAATTCATGTTATCACCTCTCCCCATAAAATGGGCTCTACAACCAAGCCTAATTTCTCACCTTACCTCAAATGTAGCCTTATACCTTTAATTGAACTGAGATGAACTACATGGGTTCTCCATAATGGTTCTCATGCATTTTGCCTGTTATGGCATCTACTTCCTAAGGCTTATTCAACTGAGACCTACTATTCCAGCTCAGACTAACATAGAAATGACTGTTAAAAACTTGATCCAACCGTAATCTGAGTCATTACCACAAAGGGAAAGCATTTTACTCATGATGTTGACAATGTGCTATAAAGACAAGGCCTCATCATGATTGTCATTTCACCCAACTTTCTTTTGACTTTAAATCAGTACTCTTTGTTAATAATGGTCTATTGTCTTCCAGTCAGCTCACTAACTGGAAGACAATAGAAAGTAATACCATTAAAATATGGATAATTCCTTGGTGAAACCAAAGCTTTAGGGTTCATCACTCCAGGGACAATTAAAGAAATGACTGAATTTTGATTCACTTGGCTAATCTAAACTTTATGGGAAAAAAGAGACAGATTAAGACAAAAACTCTAGGCTAAGCCTTGATTGAGATAGCAAGTCTATGTATTGTGTGTATGTGTGTTTTGTTGGGGAATGGGGTTAGTAAGCCATGTCATGCAAAGAACAACTGAGAGCCAATTTTTCTTTCTTTATAATATTCCAATAGCAAAAGTCACTTCCATTCTTAAGAGGGATCCTTCAACACCCTGCCCTAGTCATAAGGAAAAATATATCTCTAGTCCTTTCAATCAATATCTAATAAAAGCTGAAAACACAATGCAAATAAAATTGCTTCCCGAAGTTTTGTTTATATCTCAGTCTATTTACATATGTATCTTCAGACCATATAGAAAAAAAACAACCTGAGATAAATGTCACTGATATCTGTATCCCTCAGGGGTGCATCATAATTAGCAAAAGCCCATATATTTGAGCTTAACTTGATTAATCACTGTCTTCCCCCACCTTCTTCAATTATAATGCAGTTTGCTTTATGTATAAGCTCCAAACTCCTCTGACCACCCAGGCTGAAAAATCCAGGAATCAACCAAAAAAGCCCCTCTCCTTCAACTCCCACAACCAATGACTTGTCCAATGAAATCTATATCCAACTTCCTCCTTCTACTTTCCCAAGTCTGGCTGGATTTGTATCTATAATAAAGCCAAAAGGGGTCAATTAAGAAAAGAGCTAACACTGAAACCACCTTATAAACCTTATGAAATGCACTGTGCTAATGTTGTTATTTTTTATTTTTATTTGAAATGTATGTCTTGATTTCCCCAATATAAAATAAAAGAACTTGGGGATAGAGAATAAATGGAAAATTCAGTTGTGTCTGTATTTACCAAAGACTTTCCAGCTCAGTCAGTTAGAATGTGGTGTTGACAACACCAAGGTCAAGGGTTCGGATCCACATACTGGCCAACTGCCCTCCCCCCCCCCAAAAAAAAACTTTTTAAAGAAAAGGCTCTTGTTTAAATAGCTAATTTAAAGAATAGGATGATTAAATAATATCTACAATATACTAGTGTCGTATATGAAATTTAGCCATAACATGTATATTTATGTATATTATCTAACTAGAAAGAATGCCAAATTCTCTAGGCTAAATCCAGCCAATAAATTTATAGATCATGTTTTCTTTCTCTATTCTTAACAATTTTACTGAGGCATAATTGACATGAAAAGAACTGCACATGTGCAAAGTGTTCAATTTGATAAGTTTTATATATATATATAAAGTATATATATATATATACACATTTGTATGTACATGTATAAAAAAACATCACTACAATCAACATAAAAAGCATAACAATCACCCCCCCCCAAAGTTTTCTCATGCCCTTTTGTAATCTCTCTCTCCTATCCCTCCCAGCTCCTGTCTCATCTCTAATAGACATGTGCAAAGTGTTCAATTTGATAAGTTTTATATATATATATAAAGTATATATATATATATATACACATTTGTATGTACATGTATAAAAAACATCACTACAGTCAACATAAAAAGCATAACAATCACCCCCCCACCAAAGTTTTCTCATGCCCTTTTGTAATCTCTCTCTCCTATCCCTCCCAGCTCCTGTCTCATCTCTAATAGATGGAAAACCATTGATTTGCTATCTGTCACTATAGTTTCCACTTTCTAGAATTTTACATTAGTGGAATTATAGAGTATGTACTCTATTTTGCCTGATTTCTTTCCTTCAAAACTATTTTGAGGTTTATCCATGTTGTTATGTATATCATTGTTGTTATGTGGCTCATTCCTTTTAATATTACAATTTGTTTATCCATTTACCTGTTGATGGACAATTGAGTTGTTTCCAGTTTGGGGTTTATGATAAGCTGAAAAACAGCCCTTTGGAAATGTTTACATCCTAATCAACAGAACTTGTGAATGTTTTACCATATATGGCAAAGAACCTATGCAGCTATGAACAAATTAAGGATCCTCAGATTGGGAGATTATTATGGGTTATTTGGGTAAATCCAATGTAATCATAAGGGTTCTTATATGAGGAAGACAGAAGGGTCAGAGTCAGAGAAGGTTATGAGAAGAAGGCAAGGGCCCCAATAGCCTCAACCCATTAGAGCATCAATTCAAGTCGACAATCTCATCTAAGTCTCATCAGTTCATCTGTGGGTGTGGCTCTGCATATAATCCATCCCAGAACAAAATACCTCTTCATCTGTGAATCTGTGAAACTAGAAAACAAGTTATATGCTCAAAAAGGAAATGGTGGCACAGGCATAGGATAATCTCTCTATATATATTCTCATTCAAAAAGAAAGAAAATAGAAGAAAAGCAGAGGTAATATTACAAAGAAAATTGGAAATCTAACTTGGTGAACTCCATAAAGCTTCAAGCCCCAGGAGTAATACTCCCGGGGCTGGAGGCTCCACCAAATGGACCCATATTTCCACCCTATGGGCCCTTAGCTCTGACCTCAGAGTTATCTTTTTTCATTAAGGGTAGCATGTGTTTGCAGCTGAGTAGTTTTATTAGCCTGCTTCCTGTCTGTTGAATTTTGGGAATCCAGCAGCCTTTTATCATTTTGTTCATTCTTTGTCTCATCAGTCCAAGCTGGCAATGTTTCTACTGATACAGCATTCTTAAAAATTTTGTGGGTTTCCCATGTATGTCACAGGAATTCACTCCATTAAACAAGAAAGCTGTTCCACAGATATATGTTGAATAATCCCATCTTTATTCCTGGCTTCTGTTGAGATATTTGAGGGGATCAATGAGTCATACACCTAATGTCTTCAAATGGCCCTCTGCGTGACTGAACTACTGATGTTTATCTAAAAGCCTTCGAGGCACTAACAAAGCTGCTCAGCCACACCCTTGATTTTCTCTCCCAAGCACACTTTCCTGTAATTAAATCTTCTAATTTTAGCATCTTTTGAAATTGGGTAGACTGAGAATTTTCCAAGTCATCAAGTCCTGGTTCCTTTTTGTTTAACAGTTCTTCTCTCAATCTACTTATTTACTCTACATTTTGCTATAAGAAGCAAGAATCCAAGCCACATCTTCAACACTTTGCTTAGAAATCTCACTTTTCTATCCAAATTCATGATTTACAAGTTCTACTTTCCACATAACTTTAGGACGAAGTTCTGCTAAGCCTCTGTCACTAGATAACAAAGAACACCTCATTTCCTTCTAAGCTCTCATGAGCAGTTCCTCTAATATCCATACTTCTACCCACAGTTTGTTTATAATGTTTTAAGTATTCTCTAAGACAATATAGGTTTTCTCTACCATGTTCCTCACTTCATTCTGAGCCCTCACTGACAGAGTCTGTACTGTCCATATTTCTACTCATGTCCATGTTTCTACATATTTCTGTGAACAGTCTGTACCCACTGCCCAATTATAAAGCCACTTTCACATTTTTAGATATTTGTTAGAGCACAACCTCACTTCCAGACACAAAATCTCTATTAGCTTCCCATTTCTGCTTTAATAAATTGCCACAAACTTAGTGGCTTGCAACAATGCAAATTTATCTTATTCTCCTATAGGTTAGAAATCCAAAATGGATTTTGAAATGTACTGACAATCATGAGACTCATAGAGCTAAAATCAAGTTGTCAGAATATTCACTCCTTCTGGATGCTTTAGTAAAATATTTATTCTTTGCCTTTTCCAGCTCACATTCCATGGCTCACGGTTGCATCCCTCACATCTCTGCTCCTGTCATCA
>NW_007732569.1:30146-31752 GCF_000696425.1 Galeopterus variegatus | reverse complement strand
TTTTCCAGCTCACATTCCATGGCTCACGGTTGCATCCCTCACATCTCTGCTCCTGTCATCAAATCTCTTTCTCTCCCTCTGCTTCTTCACATTGCTTTTTATGCCTACCTCCTTCTCATAAGGACCCCTGTGATTACATTGGGCCCATGGAAATAATCCAGGATAATTTCCTCATCTCAAGAACCTTAATTTGAAATGTACTGACAATCATGAGACTCATAGAGCTAAAATCAAGTTGTCAGAATATTCACTCCTTCTGGATGCTTTAGTAAAATATTTATTCTTTGCCTTTTCCAGCTCACATTCCATGGCTCACGGTTGCATCCCTCACATCTCTGCTCCTGTCATCACATCTCTTTCTCTCCCTCTGCTTCTTCACATTGCTTTTTATGCCTACCTCCTTCTCATAAGGACCCCTGTGATTACACTGGGCCCATGGAAATAATCCAGGATAATTTCCTCATCTCAAGAACCTTAATTTAATCACACCTGCAAAGTCCCTTTTGCTATATAAAGCAACATATTCACAGGTTCTGTGGATTTGGATGTGGACATCTTTGACAAGAAAATGTGATTAAATCCCTCACACTTTTCTTTAGTATGAAAAGTTTCTTCATCTTTATATTTGAAAGATATTTTTTCTAGCATGAAATTCTAGATCAACAGCTATTTTTCAGCACTTTAAAGAAAGTCTGCTGTCCTCTGGTTTGCAGATAGTGATGAGAAGTCCACTGTCATCTTCATCTTTTTTTCTCTGTAAGTAATGGGTATTTTTCTCTTTTTGCATGTTTTTCACTATATAACTAGTATTCAGTAAATTTAATATGATGTACCTCAGGTGGTTTTGTTTCTTCTGCTTGGGGGTTATTGAATTCTTGAATCTGTAGGTTTATATTTTTCATTAAACTTGGAAAAATTTTGGCTACTATTTTTTCAAATATTATTTCTACTCCCCACACCACAATAACATCAATTATTATGTACACCATTTATACAGCACTCTACCCAACATTACAGAATATACATCGTATTTAAGTACATATATAGTATTTAAAAAGATACACATAGTAATTCAGTAAAACAGATTTTTTCCTTGCCTTTGGCTTGCAGCATGTTTACTGTAATTTGTCTGTTAGTGGATCTCTTTGTGGATATCCTACTTGGAGTTCATTGAGATTTCTGGATGTGTAGATCATTTTTCAATAAATTTGGGGAGTTTCTAGTTATTACATCTTCAAATATTTTTCTGCTCTTTTATCTCCTCTCCTGGTACTCCCATTACATGTATGTTTAATGTGCTTAATGGTTTCCAACATTTCTCTCAGGGTCTGTTCGCATTCTTTGTCACTCTGTTCTTCAGATTGCATAATCTCTATCAATCTGTCTTCAAGTTCACTAATTTTTTCTTCTGACAGTTCTAATTTACTGTTGAGGTCCCTAGAGTGAATTTTTCATTTCAGTTATTGTATTTTCCTACTCCAGACTTTCTATTTCATTTTTTAAATGATTTCTCTTTATCATTCTCTATTTGATGGGAAATTCTATCTCTTTATCATACTCTATTTGATGGAAAATTGTCTTTTTTTTTTTTTTTTTTTTTTTGGCC